>NW_025166113.1:0-1661 GCF_004010195.1 Chiloscyllium plagiosum
GATGCTATTCGGGTGGGCTGCTTTCTATGGTGCATCCATTTGAACCATAACTGCTCGCTGACTAGACCCAGATAAAGGTGCTATGAACCAAGCCCCAGCTGTCTACGAATGGGCCACTGGCAAAGTTTTATTCATAAAACCTGAACAACGTAACCTAGCAAGTAACATGATCAAGTCGGAAAATGGACATCATTAAAACTGCATACACACTTGCTGAAAAATTGCCCATCACCAAAGAAAGGGAATGAGCTGCTTTGTGAACTTGCAAAAGGGCATGGCTGATATTCAAATGAATTCCTACACGAATTCAAATTCTAATTACAATATTCTCGGTTCCCCTGTTTATTTCAATGACTTCATGTTGCAAGACAAGGTTAGACCTCAATCAGAGTGTTTCTAGATAAATACTGGAATAAATCCACATTTTCAAAAAATATCCAATTATTTTCTTACTAATGGAATTCGGGTCTTAGCCTCTGTGTCTAAAAATTGTGACATTGATTCTCTCCTGAGATACTGGAGCGTCAAATCTTGGCTTATTAATCCAGCGTAGTACTGGCTGAGTGCTACACCATCTGAAGTGCCAGTCATTGGGCTAATGGTGATGGTCTAGTGATGGCCTAATGATGTTATTCTTAAATTTACAGACCCAGCTAGTGTTCTGGAGGCCTGGGATCAAATCCCAACATGCAGATGGTGGAATTTGAATATGATTTTACAAAACTGGAATTAAGAGTCCAGTGATGACCATGAAACCTTCATCAGGAAAACCATTCTGATTGGCTAATATCTGTGGGTTTCCACCAGGTTCCGCAGTTTCCTCCCACAGTCCAAAGATATGCAGGTTAGGGTGGATTGGCCATGTGAAATTGCCCATAGTGTTCAGGGATGTGCAGGTGAGGCGGGTTAGCCATGGGAAATGTAAGGCTACAGGGATAGGGTGGGAGGTGGGTCTGGATTGGGATGCTCTTCAGAGGGTTGGTGCAGACTCGATAGGCCAAATGGCCTGCTTCCAACTTGGAGGGATTTTATGATTCTTCAGGGAAGGAAATCTGTCATCCTTACCCTGTCTGGTCTCCATGTCACTCTAAATTCACTCTTGATTCTGAACCACCCTTTGATTGAGGTATTGTTGTACACAAATGGAGTCCTGAATATTGCTGAAACAAAATAGAAAACTTGTTGAAGTATTTCCTCTTGCACTCATCAGGACAATTCACAAGGATACGAATTTAAAGGGATGTAATGTTGTATAGTGTACGACACAGAATGCTTATTGATTGGTAAATGGACTCTGATTGGTTGATGTGTTGCCATGGAGAATGCACCAATCATGGTTTTTTGTAAAACCATGGCTCATCAGATTACAACCTCTAATCCACATTCCCAGGTACTCCTGAAAACTTCCCGTTTCTGATTTACCAAGAGTCAACCTACCTCCACCTTAAAGATATTAAAGGACTGCTTCTGCCACATTTTTCAGGAAGAACACTTTTGAGAGACAAAGCTTGTTCCAAATGGGTGATCTCTGATTTTTAAGCTGTACCATGTGGTCTAGATTCTCCCACAAGTGAAATGTTATCTCCACATTCACCCAGCCAAAACCCCTCAGAATCTACACACACTCACACACACATCTACAGGTACACTATCTCACACAC
>NW_025166114.1:0-1661 GCF_004010195.1 Chiloscyllium plagiosum
CTGCCTGCCCCTCTTCCGCGGTTACGTTAGTGCCTGGGTGTCCTTGGAGAAGGAGCACGCGGTGTCCACCAACACCCTGGAGTTGTTCAGGGAGAGGTGGGTGCCGCAGGGAGTGGAGTGCATCACTTCTCCCTCCAACTCCATTTTGATTTAGTCCCTACCATCCCCTTCACTGTTTTGATCACACAGCACTGCCCTTTGATTTGAAGGACAGTGTTTATCACTGGCCACCCGGGTGTTTTCCTATCTTCCTGGTGGTGGAATTTGAATTAAGATTCGTGCAAAGAAAAAGAGGCGTTCGAATAAAGATTCATGCACTTTGTGTCTCTCACTGTGTCTCACACCTGCACACACACACCATGGGTGCTGGGGGAAAAATAAGCACTATCACGGTTAGGCGGTATTGTGGGGGTTTTGGAAAAAAAGGAAATAAACAGGAGGGTCAGGGGTTCTGTCCACTCTGAGACGCTGGCCAAGAAAAAAAAATAAACAGGAGTGGGCAGGCAGTCGGCCCTAACGACCCCCTCCAGCGGGCCGTAGAGGGGGTCGTTAGGGCCGATTGCCTGCCACTCTTCAGTGGTTACATTAGGGCCTGGGTGTCCTTGGAGAAGGAGCACGCGGTGTCCACCAACACCCTGGAGTTGTTCAGGGAGAGAGAGTGTATTTCCTACAAAAAAAAATAAAGAAAAAAGAAAATAAAAAGGAGAGTTGTCACTGGCCACCCGAGTGTTTTCCTATCTTCCTGGTGGTGGAAATTGAATAAAGATTCGTGCACTTTGTGTAAGAAGAAGAAAAAGAGAAAGAAAAATTAAATAAACAGGAGTGGGCAGGCAGTCGGCCCTAACGTCCCCCTCCAGCGGGCCGTGGAGGGGGTCGTTAGGGCCGAGTGCCTGCCCCTCTTCAGTGGTTACGTTAGGGCCCGGGTGTCCTTGGAGAATGAGCACGCGGTGTCCACCAACACCCTGGAGTTGTTCAGGGAGAGGTAGGCGCCGCAGGGAGTGGAGTGCATTATTTTTCCCTCCAACTCTATTTTGATTTAGTCCCTACCCTCCACTTCACTTTTTTTTTCATCACACAGCACTGCCCTTTGATGTGAAGGGCAGTGTTTGTCACTGGCCACTCGGGTGTGCAAGGACTCTCCTCCTTGAAGGGGACTGTCCCTGAATTAGCTGCCCTGCATCGAGAGAGAGAGAGAGGAAGGAAAGAAGAAGAAGAGGAGGAGGCAGAAGGAGGTGAGAGATTTCAAGTCTGGGGCCTACTTTTGGAGCTGCAACCTGGGCCTCACCCAGCTCAAGGCAGTGTTGCTGCTGACCTGGGGCCCACTCCCACTGCTGGTCTCTGGGACCCCGCCCGGACCTGCCTCAGCTGTTGCTGCTTGGGGCCTACCTCACTGCTGCTGCCTGGGACTTGCCTTGGGGCCCCTCCCAGGACCTCCACCACTGCTGCTGTTATTACAGGCCCACCTCCACTGCTGCTGCCTGGGACTCAATTTTGGGGCTGCCTGGGACTTGCCTTGGGGACCCTCCCCAACAGGTCTGCCCCCCACCGCTGCTGCAACCAAGGGCCTGCCTAGGACTTGCCAGAGGCCTGCCTCCACTGTACAAACACTATTTAGCTTCACGTAATTAAAGGAGCCGCTGACAATCTCACTCTCTCATACA
>NW_025166115.1:0-1661 GCF_004010195.1 Chiloscyllium plagiosum
TTAATTTAGGTTAGAGGAGGAGGGAGGGAGACCTTACTTTGTATGATCTAGGGTTTAGAACTCACCCTCTCTAATAGCAATCACTTACCTTCCCGACCGGCTTTGCGCTCCGCCTGAGCTTCCGCCCAGCTCCCGCCGCTCTCTGCTGCGAAAAGACCGTTGGCGTCTGATCCCATATCATCAGATTCTAATTAGTCTTATTCCAGGTTGAAGCCTCAACATATTGGTCTAAATGCATTCCATATAAATTCTTCGTTGTGGCTAATTCTGCCACTTTGACTTTCCCAATCGACTTGGTGTTTAAAATCACCATTGATTAATCTACTGTTTTAGTTAAAATGCCACCATTTCGGGGAGGATCCAAGATGGCGGCGACCCAGCAAGACTGAGTCTATAGTGCTCCTCCCAAGACTTGGGTACAGTGGGTCACCCACCCCCTACCACGCTCACCAAATCATTTATGATAGTTGTGTAATTTAATTAGTTGTGTAATATTACATTTTAAACAATTTAATCCTAAGTAAAAATGACTAAAGGGAAGGGAGCCCGCAGCTCTCAGCAAGCAGGAACCCCTCCCCCACCCTCTCCAGCTGCAGCAGAGGCGTCCACAGCCGCCCTGGGGGACTTACCTACAGTAACAAGCCTTGCAGAAATGATTTCCAAGCTGGATTTGAAGATCGATGCCTTTATTGCAGAATCCAGAAATCGGGACTCGCTCTCGGCCGCGCTGCAGAAGCACGCCCGAGAAATCCAAGAAATTGAATGCCGAGTCGGAGGGGCGGAGTTAAAGGCTGCGATCTCCGAAAATACCGCTCAATCGGCCGTGGATCAGGTCCGGAATCTCAAACAGCGAGTCCGGACCTTGGAAAATCATATTGACGACCTCGATAATCGAGGTCGTCGAAAAAATATTCGTTTGCTGGGCCTTCCCGAACGGGAAGAGGAAGGCCAGCTTACAGCATTCCTGGAGCAGTGGCTGCCACAGCTTTTAAATCTGCAAGCTGGATCAGGCCAGGTAAGGGTGGAATGGGCCTACCGGGTCGCAATACGGGCCTGGCTCGAACCAGCGCCCACACCCGGTCCTGTTCCGGTGCAGAGCTACAAGGAGAGGCAGATACTCCCAGAAGCCTCTAGAAATCTCGGAAAAGACCCCCAAGCTATGATCTATAAAGGATCCAAGATCCTGCTATTTCAGGACTTTTCCCCGGCTCTGGTTCAAAAGAGGAAGGCATTCGACGAGGGGAAGAAGCGTTTAAGGGACTTAAATATTCAGTACTTCTTACGCTACCCAGCGACGTTACGCTTTAACCATGAAGGATCCGTATATAACTTTGGATCACCAGAAAAGGCTAAGGAATTCTTGGACTCTCTTAGATAAACTGTAAGACATAATGGATGTTGGTCTGCCTTTCCCCCCGCTTTGGTTTATATCCCCCCTTTTTTTTTTCTCTTACCTTACTGTTTAATATTATCATGGGGGGTGGGGAGAGGGATTTGATTTTCTCCCCCCCACCCTTGGGGTTGTTTTCTGTTATTATTTTATGTATATATGAGGGATGTATGTATATGTGTGTGTATATATATATATATAAAAGCTGGGGGATTTGGTTAATGTTGGTGGGGGGAGGTGGTTACCTTATTCAATTTTACCCCTCTCTAGG
>NW_025166116.1:0-1661 GCF_004010195.1 Chiloscyllium plagiosum
CACGTGTCCATTGCAAAATAATTGTACGTGGGATGTTTATGTTGTTCTCTGCACAGAATTAGAAAGATGGGAAGACAGTGTTTGGTGGTTACGTCATTGGCTCATAATCTACAGCCAAAAATAATAATAATCTGTTGATATTGGCTTGCCTCATGCCCATTAGAGAAGGCAATGGGTCATTCTACCCTTGTCAGGTCTCTGTTTGACTGCAAACCCACAGCACTGTGTTTTACTCTTCACTGTCCTGTGGAAAAGCTGAACCAGCCACTCAGTTCACGATTGGCATAACATGCTGGCCTGACCAGGTCTGCATACATTCCATGAGGGCAGATCAAAAGGAAAGATAACTCCCTTCCTCTGCCTCTATCCCATATTCCTGCAGCTGATTTCCATTCAGGTAGGTGGCCATTCACTGTCTTAGATGTATTCTTTGTGATTGAGTCTCTCCCCAAGAGTGATGTCCAACTCAATAGGCACCTCCTATGCTGGCTTTATTGATGCTCAACTACAGATGTAAGGATGTTTTAAATTCTCCGTCAGAGGCAGTGCATTTTAAATGAATGGTTTTCTGTGTCACGTGAAGGAAATGGAGCGAGCTAAGTGAGGGAAAGGAATTATTGTGATCAACTCTGAGAGCGTTGTTGAGGCAGTGTTTGGGGTGTTGTGGACAGATTTTATCTTCTTTATAAGGAGTGATCTCCGTCCCACAGAGAGAATGAGCAGGAGTTCCACGAGATTAATCCCTGGGATGATGGCACCATGAGGACTGAGTAAAGGTTGATCTGTAGCGCTGTATGATAATAAGAGGTAATTGCATTGAACCTTGAGGGGGATGGACAATCACTCCTTATGTTCTAAACAGACAATGAGAAGGCGATAAATTCCATGACTGTTGTTACATTCAGGATGTATGATTCTGGATAGTTTAAGTGCCTCTGAGGACGTCATGCCTACCCACTCCAACCATCACTCCCCACAGTGATTGAGAGAGATAGAGAGGTCCGGGTTTTGAATCATCTCTCCTCACATTAATGCAGTGCAGTTGGTGTATGATCCTGCACTGAATGTCATATTATCCACCACCCTGACAGTAGCCACAATACCTTCATTCTAAAGCAGTCAACTATTTCACCAGCTTCTGACATTCATGAGGAACATGAATCCATATTCTCAGAGATGCAAGGTGCCTCCTTAAGGTTTAGACCATAAGACTATAAGTCATAGATGCAGAAATTAGGTCAGTTTGCCCATCGACTCTACTCCTCCATTCAATCATCGCTGATAAGTATCTCAAACCCATTCTCCGATCTTCTCCCCGTAACCCTTGAACTCCTGGATAATCAAAAAAAAAACTATCTCCGTCTCAAATATAATCAACGACCTGGTCCTACAGCTTTCTCTTCAATAAATTTCAAAGATTCACCATTCCCTGGTTAAAGACGTTTCTCCTTATCAACGTTCTAAAAGATGTTCCCTTTAAGTTAAGGTTGTGTCCTTGGGTCCTAGTCTCTCCTACCAATGGAAACATCTTATGAACATCCACTCTGGTCATTCCGCATTCTGTATGTTTCAATGACATTTCCTCTCTTCCTTCTAAACTTTATCAAGTATAGACACAAACACTCAAAATTCCTCATTCAATAAACTTTTCACTCCTTTGA
>NW_025166117.1:0-1661 GCF_004010195.1 Chiloscyllium plagiosum
GCCTGTTTCCACAATGTAGGGAATCTAATCTAATCTAATCTCACCTGCCTACACATGACTCGATTCCCTGCCTGTTCATGTGTATGTCTAAAGGCTACTTAAATGTTGCTGCCATGTTGCTTCTACCACATCCCTTGGTACAGCAGTCCAGGCACCTACAACCCCCACAGTAAATAACTTTCTCACACATCTCCTTTCAACTTTCCCCCTCTCACTTTAAACCTCTGCTCCCTGGTATCTGATTTTCCACCCTGGGGACAAAACTCTGACTATCCATTCCTCTCATTATTTTACACACCTCTATCAGGTCGTTCCCTTAGCTTCTGATGCTTGAGTGAAACAATTCAACCTCTCCTTATTAGCTAATACAGTCCAATCTAGGCAACGTCCTGGTAAACCTCTTTTGCACCCTCTCCAAAACCTCCACATTATTCCGATAGAATGGGGAGCAGAACTGCACACAATACTCCAAATGTGGCCTCACTGCAGTTTTATCCAGCAGCAATTTGACCTGCCGACGTTTATCCTCAACGCTCCCAGCTGAGGAAAGCGAGCACCTTGATTACCACCTGATCCACGTTTTGTTCATGAAGGCCAGACTTAAATGCTTTGAGTACTTAACCTTTGACATACTGTGTTTGTAAAAGAATCAGTGAGGCAAGTTTTTGTGAGTTAAACAAAGAAAGCAGGTGACTGAGCTGGATAATCAGCCATGATCCTACTGAATGGCAGAGCAGGCTCAAAGGGCTGAATGGCCTACACCTGCTCCAATTTTCTATATCTTACAAACATATCATATTGGAACTCAACTAGGCCCTCCAGGCTCTTCATCTCTCGCCGCCATATTAGAATGAAAGACTAACAAGACATGCAACTGACACATCCTGACCGGAGTTGTATAGCTCAGGACTGTGCTCCACTATGACCAGTATGATTACTTAGCAGTATTACTTCGTTTTATTGGTTCTCCCCTTCGGAATTCAATAAGATCACAGCTGATTTGTTCATGTTTCAATTTGCACATCCTCCCCACCTCGATAACCCACGATTCTCCTGCCTAACAAGAAACTACTTGTACCTTAAGAATATTCACTTGACCGGCCCACCCACCGCCCTGAGGCACACAACCCTCCCAGACAACACATTCCTTCTTACTTATGCCTTATTTTTCAAACGGTGCTCCCTTGTCTGGGCATGTGACATACGCAGAGAATAGATTGGATGACCAAAGGCCTGGTCAAAGAGGTAGATTTTTAAGGAGCTTTTTAAAGGAGGACTTGAGGGGTGGAGAAGGAATTCTGCAGCTTTTGGGCCCTGGCAGCTGCAGGCCATGGTGACGAACAGTGGAGTGGTGGGATTGAGAACGTTCAAGAAGTCAGAATTAGAACAAAACATATCCATACAAGAATCCCTACAGTGTGGAAGCAGAAACTTCTGCCCATTGAGTGTATATTCACACTCCAAAGAGCATCCCAACCAGACTCATCCACCTACCTTATCGCTGCATTCCCCATGGCTAACCCATCTAGCCTGCACATCCCTGAACACCATGGGCAACTTAGCATGGCCAATCCACCTAAACCTGCACATCTTTGGACTGTGGGAGGAAACCGAACGCCCAGAGGAAACCCACACAGACATGGGGAGAATGTGCAAACTCC
>NW_025166118.1:0-1661 GCF_004010195.1 Chiloscyllium plagiosum
GACATACTTTATAGGTATGAGAGGTGTAACCAACAATAGAAAATACATTCTAATACATAGAAATCACCACAATTCACCACTGAGCTGATGTGTGATACATCAGGATGGTTTATCCTCTATCCGGGAGAAAGTGAGGTCTGCAGATGCTGGAGATCAAAGTTGAAACTTTATTGCTGGAACAGCACAGCACTGGAGCAGGCTGTGGAACAGCATGACATACTTTATAGGTATGAGAGGTGTAACCAAGAGTAGAAAATACATTCTAATACATAGAATTCACCACAATTCACCACTGAGCTGATGTGTGATACATCAGGATGGTTTATCCTCTACCCTCCAGACCTATCTCTTTATTTCTTGTCCCAGTTTTATCCCCTTTTGCGTACACCACCGTCCTTATAGTACATTGTCTCTCCTGTTATCCTTCATAACACACAGCTTCCCTTTTGTTATTTTCTCTCCATGTTCGTCTTTCACTTTTTTTGTACTTTCTTAAAAGTTATTACATGTCTAACCTTTTCCATGTATGATGAATGTTCATTGCAATGCTAACTCTCATTTTTTTTCTTGAATGCTGAAAGATGTTTTGATATGTCCATTGATTCTGTATGTGTATCAGCAAATTACTTTTAATCATCTTGAATCTACATTTCCATGTTCTTGATCTTAGTTTATTTTAAAGTAATAATGTTTTTTAATCTTCTTAACAAACTTATACATCTCTATAAAATCCATGTCTCAGATATTTAAATTTCAAGATAAAATGGTCAAGTCCATTTTGTGCAGTGTGTCCAGGAAGCTTTTCTAACTCAGTATGTAGATTGTCCGACCAGAGGGGAGGCCATATTGGATTTGGTATTTGTTAATGATTCGGGACAAGTGATGGGCTTGTTAGTGGGTGAGCATTTTGGTGATGGTGACCACAATTCTGTGACTTTCACCTTGGTTATGGAGAGAGATAGGTGCGTGCAACAGGGTAGTTTTACAATTGGGGGAAGGGTAAATACGATGTTGCAAGACAGGATCTGAGGAGCATAAATTGGGAGCATAGGCTGTCAGGGAAGGATGTCGTTGAAATGTGGAACTTTTTCAAGGAACAGATACGACGTGTCCTTGACCTGTCAGGCAGGAAAGAGATGGTCGTGTGAGGGAACCTTGGTTGACGAGGGAGGTTGAATGTCTTGCAAGGAGGAAGCAGGAAGCTTACATAAGGTTGAGGAAACAAGGTTCAGACAGAACGTTGGAGGGATACAGGATAGCCAGGATGGAGCTGAAGAAAGGGATTAGGAGAGCTAAGAGAGGGCATGAAAAATCTTTGGCGGGTAGGATCAAGAATAACCTCAAGGCCTTTTATGCTTATGTGAGAAACATGGGAATGACGAGAACGAGGGTAGGTCCGATCAAGGACAGTAGTGGGAGAATGTGTATTGAGTCGGAAGAGATAGGAGAGGTCTTGAATGAGTACTTTTCTTCAGTATTTACAAATGAGAGGGACCGTATTGTTGAAGAGGAGAGTGTGAAATGGATTTGTAAGCTAGAGGAGATACTTGTTAAGAAGGAAGATGTGTTGGGCATTTTGAAAAACTTAAGGATAGACAAGTTCCCCCGGGCCTGACGGGATATATCCGAGGATTATGTGGGAAACGAGAGGAAATTGCAGA
>NW_025166119.1:0-1661 GCF_004010195.1 Chiloscyllium plagiosum
GTCTAATGAACCACTCCTGCTCCTCCGTCCTATATTCCTAAGTTCAATTCAGCCCCTCAAACCTCCTGGACTGGTGCTGACGGGGGCATCTTGCTCCAAACACCTGGTCCACAGTAACACAGGATCTCATTCATTCCCTACAGGCTGTCACACATGGTTTGGTGTGGGTTGGAAAATGTTACTTCAAACCCAGACTGGGTTCGAAAGACAACTTTGGTCTCTTTAGAGTGTCTCCTCTGTGCAACTTGTGCTTCATTTGTTGGTCATAGTATAGACGCAGATTCACTGTGAATTCAGCCCCCAGACCTCACTAATTGATGATTCATAAAGTACTTTGCTCTCTCTGATTGCAATGTTCAATAACAGAACGTGCAGGAAAATGACAACCATTAACTTTGTAATTACAGAATATGAGAACATAAAGTGCAGGATCAGGTCGTTCGGATAATCAAGACATTGTATACGATCATGGGCGATCTACTGTTCGTATTAACTCATCTTCCATGTCCAATTCTTCACACCCTCTCAGCTCTCTGGCAGATCAAAAATCCATCTACCACCTTTTTAAATACTTTCAGTGATGTAGCTCCCTTAGCTCTCGAGACAAGGTAAATCCTGACATTCACTACCCTCTGTGAGAGGAAAACACTACCCACACAGAC
Organism: Chiloscyllium plagiosum; assembly: GCF_004010195.1. Taxonomy (NCBI): domain Eukaryota; kingdom Metazoa; phylum Chordata; class Chondrichthyes; order Orectolobiformes; family Hemiscylliidae; genus Chiloscyllium; species Chiloscyllium plagiosum. The sequence goes on from NW_025166119.1 coordinate 663, forward strand.
ACCGTAACCTATTGATATGAACAAGAGGGGAACACAGGGGCTCAGCAAAGAGTGAATAGTCTAGATATCAAGGCAGTATTTGACTGAGAATGTCATCGGAAGTGACATCTTATTTGAGCTTAATGGGAATCAAGTGTCCCTTCCGGGGGTCTTTCAGAGCACAAAGGAAAATGCCTGTGGGTGGGGGCCGAAAATCTCAGTTCCGGGGCATCTCTTCAGGAGATCCTCAGGGTAGCTTCCTCAGCACAAACATCTTCAGCTGCTTCATCAATGTTTTTCCCCATCATAAAACCGGAGGTGGGGATGGTCACTGAGGGTTACATAACGTTCAGAATATTTTGTCTCCCATCAGTTCCTGATGCAGCCTGTGTATGTGTTCAGTAAGACCCGGACAGCATTCAAGTTTGTGCTGTTAAAATGTCGGTAACATTCATGTAACAGTGCTGTCAGACACAGTTAAAAGAGGAGCTCATTCAACATCTCAAGCTGGTTACATACAGAAATGTGGAAGCTACTCAGCCCTACTAAACTACTGAACAAGAAGAGGGACAGCCCATTCAATTCTCCTGCTTGTTCCACAGGAAGAGAAGGGGTCTGGTCAGTACATCGAGCTGTCAAACAGGATCAGGTTGAGCCCAATCAGACCCTTGAACCTGTTCCATGGGATTTGGAGGAGGCCATTCTGCCCCATTGGATAGTTAGACATGAACAGGAGGGTGTCACTGATGTTCCAATATGACAAATCAATGGAGGTTCCTCGTGGGCCATTGCCCGTGGAACGTCTGCTACTTTGAAGTGGTTTGCTGGCAGTGAGGATGGAAGCCAGATGTTTTGCATCAAGTCTCAAAGAGGCATCTTCTATCTCTGAGTAGACAGATCCATGTTCTCCATGAAGGTCAGAAGATGATGGGAATAGTTAACTGTTTTAGAATGAAGATATTGTGTCTGCCTTCAGGTGTTTGGATGCCGTGATGTTCAGTGTAACATCACACACCAAAT
>NW_025166120.1:0-1661 GCF_004010195.1 Chiloscyllium plagiosum
ACCGTATTATTCTTACAGATAGTTGAGATCTTCTTTCAAGTTTGTTTCTCAATTTCCCTCTGACTGTTAGGAGGTTTATAATACAATCCCAATAAGGTTATCATCCCTTTCTTATTTCTCAGTTCCACCCAAATTTCTTCCCTGGATGTATTTCTGGGAATATCCTCCCTCAGCACAGCTGTAATGCTATCCCTTATCAAAAATGCCGTACCCCCTCCTCTCTTGCTTCCTTTTCTATCCTTCCTGTGGCATTTGTATCCTGGAACATGAAGCTGCCAGTCCTGCCCATTCCTGAGCCATGTTTCTGTAATTGCTATGATGTCCCAGTTCCATGTTCCTAACCATGGCCTGAGTTCATCTGCCTTCCCTGTTAGGCCCCTTGCATTGAAATAAATGCAGCTTAATTTATTAGTCCTACCTTGTCCCTGCCTGCCCTGACTGTTTGACTCGCTTCTGTTCTCAACTGTACCAGTCTCAGATTGATCTCTTTCCTCACTATCTCCCTGGGTCCCACCCCCCCACTTTACTAGTTTAAATCCTCCTGAGCAGCTCTAGCAAATCTCCCTGCCAATATATTAGTCCCCTTCCAATTTAGATGCAATCCGTCTTTCTTGTACAGTTAACTTCTACCCCGAAAGAGATTCCAATGATCCAAAAATGTGAATCCTTCTCCCATAAACCAGGTCCTCAGCCATGCATTCATCTGCTCTATCCTCCTATTGGGAGTAATCCAGATACTACTACTCTCAAGGACCTCTTTTTGAAATTTCTGCCTAACTCTGTAATCTCCCTTGAGAATCTCAACCTTTTCCCTTCCTATGTCGTTGGTTCCAATATGGATAATGACCTCTTGCTGGCCCCTCTCCCCTGTGAAAATATTTTGCACCCTCTCTGAGACATCCTTGATCCTGGCACCAGGGAAGCAACACACCATTCTGCTTTTTCGCTGCTGGCCACAGAAACGTCTGTCTGTATCTCGCACTAGAGAATCCCCTAATACAATTGATGTCTTGGAACACGACGTACCCATCATTGCATTAGAGCCAGTCTCAATACCAGAAACTTGGCTGTTCGTGCTACGTTCCCCTGAGAATCCATCACCCCCTACATTTTCCAAAACAGCATACCTGTTTGCATCTATCCTGTCCAGCCCTTTAAGAACTTGGACCATCTGCGTCAGAGACACGAGTGACACCCAGTGTATCACAGGACATCCATTGTCCTCCAGATTACGACGTGTTAAATTTCAAACATCAGTCTCTTCAATTAATATTGCACCTGTTAATACAGTAAAATGTCCCAAGGAATTTCATGACAACATCATCAAATAAAGTCTCGTACAGAGGCATGTGGAGTGATATTAGGTCAGGTACGTAAACTCTTGCTCAGGAGTATAGACTTAGAGAGCATCTTAAAGCAAGACAGAGAATCTGAGAGACTGACACCATGGGAGGGAGTTCCAGAGCTTGAAGGCATGGCTGCTACTGGAAAATTGATTCAAACTGGGTGGCCAGATTTGGAGGAGCACTGAGATCTCCAAGGAATTTATGGCTACAAGATGTAAGAGCGATGTGTAAAGGCATAGTGATGAGAGACTGATGTGGAGGTGAGGGAGTAATGGGAGGAGGGAGTGGTGGGCAATGAGGGGAGCATTGGGGTGA
>NW_025166121.1:0-1661 GCF_004010195.1 Chiloscyllium plagiosum
CCATCCCTCTCCAGAGTCTGTAACACTCACTCCGTCCCTTCCACACCTGCTCCAGAGTCTGTAACACTCACTCCATCCTCTCCAGAGTATGTAACACTCACTCCATCCTCCCTAGAGTCTGTAACACTCACTCCATCCTCCCCAGAGTCTATAACACTCACTCCATCCTTCCCCAGAGTCTGTAACACTCACTCCATCCTTCCCCAGAGTCTGTAACACTCACTCCATCCTCCCCAGAGTCTGTAACACTCATTCCATCCCTCCCCAGAGTCTGTAACACTCACCCCATCCTTCCCCAGAGTCTGTAACACTCACTCCATCCTTCCACACCCCTTACAGAGTCTGTAACACTCACTCCATCCTCCCCAGAGTCTGTAACACTCACTCCATCCTCCCCAGAGTCTGTAACACTCACTCCATCCTCCCCAGAGTCTGTAACACTCACTCCATCCTCCCCAGAGTCTGTAACACTCACTCCGTCCCTCCTCAGAGTCTGTAACACTCACTCCATCCTCCTCAGAGTCTGTAACACTCACTCCATCCCTCCTCAGAGTCTGTAACACTCACTCCATCCTCCTCAGAGTCTGTAACACTCACTCCATCCCTCCTCAGAGTCTGTAACACTCACTCCATCCTCCCCAGAGTCTGTAACACTCATTCCATCCCTCCTCAGAGTCTGTAACACTCACTCCACCCCTTCCTATGCTTTCTCCAGAGTATTTATCACTCACTCCATCCCTCCCCAGAGTCTGTAACACTCACTCCATCCCTCTCCTGAGTCTGTAACACTCATTCCATCCCTTCTCCAGAGTTTGTAACACTCACTCTTCCCCTTCTCCAGAGTATATAACACTCACTCCATCCCACTACAGAGTCTGTAACACTCACTCCATCCCTCCCCAGAGTCTGTAAAACTCACTCCATACCTTCTCCAGAATCTGTAACACTCACTCCATTCCTCTACAGAGTCTGTAACACTCACTCCATCCTTTCTCCAGAGTCTACAACACTCACTCCATCCCTCCCCAGAGTCTATAACACTCACTCCATCCCTCCCCAGAGTCTGTAACACTCACTCCATCCTCCCCAGAGTCTGTAACACTCAGTCCATCCCTCCACAGAGTCTGTAACACTCACTCCATCCCTCCACAGAGTCTGTAACACTCACTCCATCCCTCCCCAGAGTCTGTAACACTCACTCCATCCCTCCCCAGAGTCTGTAACACTCTCTCCATCTCCTGGACCAGATGAGCTCCACCCTAGAATTCTGAAGGAGATCGCTGAAGAGATAGTGGAGGTTTTAGTAGTCATTTTTCAGGAATCACAGAAGTCAGGGAGGGTCCCACAGGACTGGAAATCGTTAATGTAACTCCTTGTTTCAGAAAAGAGTAAGGAAAGACACTGGGAATTATAGGCCGATTAGCCTGACCTCAGTTGTTGGTAGGACTTTGGAGTCTGTTGTGAAAGATGAGGTTTCTGAATACTCAGAAGTGTACGGTAAAATAGGGTAAAGTCAGCATGGTTTCATCAAGGGGAGGTCATGCCTGACAAATCTGCTAGAATTCTTTGTGGAGTTAATGGTAAGGTCCTAGGGAGTGTTGCTGAACAAAGAGACCTTGGAGTGCAGTGTCATAGCTCCTTGAAAGTGGAGTCGCAGGTAG
>NW_025166122.1:0-1661 GCF_004010195.1 Chiloscyllium plagiosum
CACCAGTCAAAGCAGGCATGGTCTTCCACAAAGGGCCAAGTGGCCCACTCTGATTTCATGTGGAACTCGCTACTACAGGGAGTGGTTAAAGTGAATAGTACAGCATTTACAGGGAAGCTGGGCAAGCTTGTGAGGGAGAAGGAGGATAGATTCAGAGGAGGAAGAATGCTCGAGTGGAGCATTAATCCCAGCGTGGCCCAGAGGAGTGGAAAGACCAGCTCCTCAATAAGCCACATTGAGAAGCTCCAATAACATTCTCCTAGTCATTTTTGAAGTGATCCTTCTATTAGACTGCAAATCAGTGAAGCCAAGTTACTGGTCTACATAGATATTGCAGAAAGTTTTCACAGACATAATGATAACCTTTCCTCCAGCGTATGATTTGATGAATCTTTTCTACTGATGATTGCATTGCTCTTGCTGGTCACTTTACCTACCTAGTGATATAGTCGCATGAGAAACATTTCAGAGAAGCTTCACGAGTCTGGTTCCTGGGATAAAGGAGTTTTGTCACATGGAAACAATCAACAGGTTGGGCTGGGACCCAATAGAGTTTAGGAGATAATCTATTGAAACATATAAGGTGCTGAGGAGATGTGGCGGGTTGATACTGAGAGAATTTGTTCTCCTTGTGGTGGAGTCAAAAACTCGGGGGTCAGAGTTTAGAAAAGGATCATTCATCTCAGGCTGAGGTATGAGGAATTACTTTGGAGGTGTGTAAGGCTGTGCGAATCTCTTCCTCAGAGAACAGTGAGGCAGGATCACTGAATCTAACAAAGGCTGAGTTAGACAGCTTATTCCTGCTCCTATTTCTTCTCTAGTGTCCAATTCTAGACAGCAGACTCTTGATAAGATATGAAAGCCTTGGACAGAAATGTTACCAGGAACAGATGGGATTTAATTCCTATAAGATAAAACCTTTAATTCCTAAAAGTGTGAGGTGCTGCATTTATGGAGGTCTCATTCGGGAATGATACACATAACGAATGGTAAGTCCCTGGGGAGTACTGAGGAACAAAGGGACCTTGGTCTATAAGTCCATAGATCCCTTAACGCTGTGAATACAACAGGCTGCAGCATCACGTCAACATTCATACAAGGTGGTCATACAGCTGCAATCCCAGTACTTTGGCTGCATGGTGGTTAACTTAGCAAGCAGGAATCAAGAGTGCGTCTAGTTGGAGTTTGAAACAAATAAGTGGGAGATATCCAGGAAGGGGGTAAGGCTGGAGACGGTGGGAACCGCCGCAGTAGGTTATTTGGCCCTTTCAGCTGGCTCTGTCTTGGTTGATCAGACTGTAACCTGAACTCCATGTACAATCCCTGCCTCCCTTGTAGATCAAAACCTAACTCTGCCTTGAAGTCACAAGGTGATCAGGCAGAGCCAACACATGTTTGTGAAACAGAATTCATATTTTCACTAATCTAGTAGATCTTTCAGCTACATGTGCTTTGTCCAACCACCCCAGCCTCTTCCACCTCTATTGCCCCCCCACTGTGTTGTTCTGCCAATTGCTGACCACCCCCTTGCACCATCCTGCTGCCCACTCACTCCTTAGGAGTAACAGTGTCTCTACTACCACCACTTGAAGGGACAGGATATGATGGACATTTGGAGAGATACATGAAAAGGAAAGGGTGAGGGGGATATGGGCCAGGAG
>NW_025166123.1:0-1661 GCF_004010195.1 Chiloscyllium plagiosum
CTACTTTTACGCTCTTTTCGAAATGAATGGCGATGTTGCACTTGTTTTTCTCATGACCTGCTGAACCTGCGTGCGACATGTACGAGGAAACCCAAATGCATCTGCATCTAAGCACTCTGAAGTTGCTCTCCTTTTACACAACAAATTGTCTCTCTACTGCTCTGACCAAAATTAATAAGCTCATACTTACCCTTGTCACATTTCATTTCATTGTTAGCCTTTTCAACAACATATCCACAGGCATTTATAATTTTCTCCTATATTTATTGCAACATTATTTCCTAACTGTATTAACGCAATCTGCAAATTTTACTGCAGTTTTTTACGCCTCAGCGACGTAATTTTCCAACAGTTGGGGAATAAGTCTGATATCCATCGCTCCCCAAAATTTTGCCTCTCTGCATTCGCTCGTTCATCATCCCTCTATCCAAACGAATAAAGTTAGTCCTAACCTCATGCAAGCTTATTTTACGAATAAACCTTTCTGCGGTACCTTATTCAATGTCTTCTGGAAGTCCACATATATTAAATTTCCAGTCTCCTCATTACCCACCTTGTTCTTTACATTTTTTTTAAGGAGGACAATCAAATAATTCAAGACAGTTTATTCTTCATAAAATCATGCTGACTTTGATGGATTGTGCTTTAACTTTACAAATCTCCTGTTGTAAATTCTTGATAATGCTTTGAATAATCTACCTTAGTTCTGCATAGCTTACTCACTACATTTACTCCCAAGTGAACAGAGCTATTCGAACTTCTTCCTTTTCTATAACCTTTACGTTCAACTTACGTCTCTCGGAGTTAAGGCTGTAAAAAACCTGTTCTGACATCTATAAGGGGCCTGACTGAAAGAATGAGCTAATTCTATTCCTGGTTTATACAGTGGATGGACTAAATGTAATCGTGGTGTTCACAAATAATAAGCTCAATGCCCTGAATGTCCTGCTCCTGTTCCTTAGTAAGAGACTCAATGTGCAGTTATCCTCCTCCTATTTATGTTTCAGAGGCTTTGATGGATTATAGAGTTTTCATGTTGCTGTGATACGGTTTGACTGTTAAAGTCTGTCCTCATATTTCACAATAACAGGCTTGGGATTCTGAATGGTCGCGTCCTGCTTCCGTCAAATGGGATTGAACGAGTGATAGATCCTTAGTTCTAACACAACACACACGTTGCTGAAAAACCACCTCGTTTCTCATAAACAAATCTGAAATAGTATTGTTTCCTCCTCCAATTCCTGTGACTCGATCGTTGGGCGGTATGTAATAACCGTCAGTTACTTTGGCCTCTCCCATTTCCAATTTCTCTGGCGAGGATACTGAATGAATGCTGTTGTTTCTGTATACGAAACCGGTGCTGCATCCCCTCCTCTGGCTTTTTTGTTATAGGCTTGAGGGGCTCATTAGCTACCTGCTGTATAAGACTCCAAGGGGCTGAATAGTCTCATCATGTGCAGGTGTAACAGATTCGAAGGTCTGAATGCACTTCTATTTTTCCTGTGTACCAGGCTGGAGATGCAGAATTCATTCCTCTGTCATCTGCCCACATCCCACAAATTAATAATAAAATATACAGGCCTCGTCTCTTGTGTCTTCTGCTGTTCCAAATTTTAAAAGAAATGTGGCACATGCTATTTACTCTCGTGGCTCTCATAGAC
>NW_025166124.1:0-1661 GCF_004010195.1 Chiloscyllium plagiosum
TTGACTAAAAGCTTTTCCCCCTCTGTAAAACACCTTCAAAATCTGAATGTTGTATTTTTGTATTTGACTCTCAATAATTGAACAAACAAGCTGACGGGCAGAATTCAGAAGCTGAATAGTCTCCTCCTCTTCCTGTGTTATACACTCAAGAGTCAATAGAGTCTCAGAGATGTATAGCATGGAAAAGAACCCTTCAGTGCGGTCGTCCATACCCACAAAATTCCTAAATAAGTCTCGTCCCCCTTGCCAGCAGTTGGCCCATCTCCCTCTAAACACTTCCCATGCATGTACCTATTCAAATGTATTTTAAATGGTGTAACTGTACTTGCCTCCACCACCTCTTTTGGCTGTTCAATCCATACACACAGCAGTCTCTGTGTGAAAATGTTATCCCTCATGTCCCTTTTTAAATCTTGCCCCTTTCATCTTAAACTTTTGTCTTCTAATTTTCAACTCGCCTGTGCTGGTGTAAAGACGTTACCTGTTTACCTTATCTATGACCCTCATGATTTTATAAACCTCTTCAAGGTCACCCCTCAACCTCAATACTTGAAAATAGCCCCAGCCTTTTCAAACTCTTCCTGTGACTGAAACTCTCCAACACCTGCAAACCAATGCCCTGTGCAGGCGTAACATGTCATGCAAATGCTTAGGTTTAATTCTATCCTTGAATGACTGCTTGTGTGGAGTTTGCACATTCTCCCCATGTCTGTATGAGTTTCCTCCGAGTGCTACGTTTTCCTCCCACACACAAAGTTATACAAATAAGGATAGATTGGCCATGCTTAATTGCCCATAGCACCCAGGGATATGTAGGGGAGGTGGATTAACCATGGGAAATGCAGGCTCAGAGGGATACGGTAGGGTTTGTCTAGTGGGATACTTTTTAGAGGATCGGTGTGGACTCGATGGGCCGAATAGCCTGTTTTCTCACTGCAGGGATTCTATAATTTCTATGGAGTTCTCTTTGCTTGGCAACTTTCGTTAGCATTCTACGTATATACCTTGCCCTGATGTGTCTTGCAAAAATAAAACACTTCACGTTTGTCTAAAATAAACTCCATCTACCGCTCCTCGGCTCACCTAATCAAGGTCCAATTATATTCTGAGATGTCATTCTTCACTGTCGACTACATCACCAACTTTGGAATTATCTACAAACTTACTGACCATACTTCATATATTCAAATGCAAATGATTGTATAAGTGTCAAAAGGCAGTGGACCCAGTCTTGATCTTTGCAGCACGCTACCGGTCACAGGCCTCCAAGTTCAATAAACAAATGTCCAATATCACGCCCTGTCTCCAATCTTCAAGATAATTTTGGATCTAAATTGCAAACTCTCCCTGGATTCCAGGCAGTCTAACCTTGCTAACCAGTCTACCATGTAGAATTTATTTTTTATTTACTGAATTCCATAAAAACAACATCCACTGTCCTGCCCTCATCAATCATCTTCATCACTTCTTCAAACAAATTCCAACGAGTCAGTGAGACATGGTCTCCAATGTACAAAGCCCTCTTCAGTCCTTGTCTTTCCAAATGCATATGCATCCTTTCCCTCAAAATCCCCTCCAACAATTTAGTCACCATTGACGTCAGGCTCACCAATCTACAGTTACATGTTTTTTTTCCTTACTTTCTTAAATAATGGCACTAT
>NW_025166125.1:0-1661 GCF_004010195.1 Chiloscyllium plagiosum
TGTATCACCCTTCAATTTATAGCTATATCCCCTCACGCAAGCAACCACCATCCAAGATAAAAAAACCTCTCACTATCTACCCTTCTGATTTTGTTATGTGTCTCAAATAAGACATCTGTAAAATGTCTTCCCTCTAACGAAAACAGAATTAAGACCTCCAGCCTTTCCTCATGAGACCAAATGTTTAGTGGAGGTGCACTCCTTACCGCTATGGACGCCGTGATGTGGTCATGGTCGACAGTAATGACTGGATTCTTTCCGCCATCCTGCCGAATTCCGCGAGATCATTATATCTCAGATTTTAACTGAGAGTCCACATTGTGGGTTACATTTATGAGACTGTTATCAGCGAGTTACAGCTCAGTTCGAACACACAGCAAAAAGGTAGAAAGACATATAAAACATTTCGGAATGTCGTAATTGATACACTTCCAGCTTTGAGCACATACACCCTCCCAACCCCCCTGTTGATTACTCTTGAAGAGGTGCTGAGAAATCCCTCTGTAATTGGCTCTCAGGTACGGTATCTTCAAAAGTTCAAACATGCTCATTATGAGATGGACATTCATGTGGTCCATCCCGCCCAACCCCACCCCCGGCCGTTATGATATTTTTCAGACTCTGAAATCTCTACTTGAGTATCGTAACGTTTGCAAGCTGCACCATGTTAACTGTGAATTAATTGTATTTCAGGACCTTTCATAAATCTCATTACAGGCAATAAAGTAGATTGTTGATTTTTGATCAATTTCAACAAACGAATCGTGAGAATCAGGTAGGGACCCTGATGAAAATCGCTAATTTGATAACCCTGTTTAAAAAGGGAATAGGGCACAAGATGGTAAATTGCAGATCGAGTAGCGCAACCTCGGTTGTGATAAATATCCTGCAATCCACGACGAAGAAAGAGATTTCTGAATGTTTTGAACTGTATAGAAGTTTGTCTGTCTGGCAGGATAAAACAGTCGTTTTCAGGATGGCAGCCGTTGACAAATGGTGTTCTGCAAGGCTTAGTTTTGGTACCACAACTATGTACTTTATACATTAACTGTCCGGAAGAAGGAACTGAAGGACTTCTGGCCTTGTTTGCAGACGATACAAAGCTAGGGAGATGGAGAGGGAGCATGAAGGAGACGTGCAGGTCTACAGAAGGATTTGGACAGGGTAGGAGAGTGGGCAAAGAGGTGGCATTCTTATGTGGTAGAATGTTATCCAGGTTCACCAGTCTCTGAGTGGACACATTTATCCTCATCTCAATGCAGAGTGGTCTGTCTATACCTAACACTGTGGCCCTTTGTTTTAGACGTCCCAGCCAGAGGAATTATCATCTCTCCTTCAAATCTATTTCGTACTGTCAGTGCTTTTTTATATTTCTTTGAGATCTCTCGTTATTTTATTCTGAAACGCATGGAATACACGCAATTTCGACCCAAAATCTGCTAACACAACAAGGCGGTCGTCGCGGTGATCAGTCTGGTCATTCTTCCCTGCTCTCCCTCAATATCAGGTTTGCCCTTTATTTGGTAAGGAGACCAAAACTGGACATGATACTGCACAATGTTCGAGATGAGGTCTCAATATCGTCCAATATTGCTGCAGAGAGACACCCTTACTCATGTACTTGAATGCCCCTGAAACAAAATTCAACATACCATTTATCA
>NW_025166126.1:0-1661 GCF_004010195.1 Chiloscyllium plagiosum
CTAGCCACGAAACGACACGACCAGCTATCCTTACTAGACACACATGCAGAAAACAAGCAACATGAATTCGACTGGGACAACACTACTATCATAGGGCAAGCCAGACAGAGAACAGCCAGGGAATTCCTAGAGGCATGGCATTCATCCACAAACTCCATCAACAAACACATCGACCTGGACCCAATATACCAACCACTACAGCGGACAGCTGAAACTGACAACCGGAAGCGGCAGGGACAGACCACTATAAACACCGGAGGAAACATCAAAGAAGCGCTTCGCAGGAGGCTCCCAAGCACTGATGATGTCGCCTAGCCAGGGGACGAAACGTTTCCAACAAAAACTTCCAGCTCAGCGAAAAGCACCACATCAATGTATTACGAATTGAGGGACTGAGTTATAGATTTGGTTTATTTTGCTATTATTGTTTGAAGAAGGTGTGAGTCTGTACATTTGAAGAATAGTAATACGGAAATCTATGTAACTATATTTTACAGTTTTACATAATTATTTCGCAGGAACACTAACCTCGGGAGTAGACTACAGTAAGGGACAACTGCGTTCTTGCATAAAACTTGCATTCCAGATTCAAACCCTGATTGAGACACTTACCTGCGACCCAAACAATAGCCAGAATGGATCGTAAAACATTTCCAGAATCTGAACAAATCATTAGATCCACGATACCAAATTCATCTATTTATCATTCTCATAAGTATATCTAACCTCAGAGGAAAGCCATTTTCTCAATGTTAGAACGCTGGGACGTTTTGATCCCAACTCCTTATCCATTCCCGTTATAATCTCTGAGATTGCAATCAAACCTTACCCTCTGTTGTGAGCTGCAGGTTCCTATAAATTTTGAATCTGACACAACATTCTCCCTTAAACAATGAAAGGATGCATTGGGTGGTAAATCCTTATTAAGAGAAACCGGGAATGAACCAGTGACACAATCAGATTTCTGAAGGCTTCAAATTGGTGTTTACTTAGATGGAATTTCCACTCGCTGATTTTTAAACAATAGTAAAACAAATTCTGCCCTAACGTCCAAATGATTTACAGAAATGATCTTGAGGAAGGTATAGGTAATCTGATGAGTACGTTTGCAGATAAAAGTAAGGTTGGTGGAGCAGCCGTTAGTGAAGATATTTGGCAGACAATGCTGCAGAACTTAGACACATTGGAGATTTGGGAGGAGATAAGGCAAATGGAGTTCAAACCGAACAATTGCCAGATGATACATTTTGGAACATCCAGTTCGAGAGTGGCCAATGTAAATGTAAATTTCCTGCGGAAAATTGATGCATAGAGAGATCTGGGTGCTCAGGTCCAATGTATTCTGAAGGTGGCAACACAGTTTGATGGAGTGGCCAAAAAGGCATGCAACGTGTTTTCTTTCATTGGACGCGGTATTCAGTAGAAGAGTTGACAGGTCATGTACTGTTATATACGACTTTTGAGGGGCCACATATGCGTTACTCTGTTCAGTTCTGATCGCCTCATTACCAAGAGGTTGTGGCTGGATGGAGAGGCGTTTCTCCAGGACATTGCCTGATATGGATGCAACCAGCAATGAAGGGCTGTTGAGTACATTACGATTACTTTCATTAAAAAGACGAAGGTTTAGGGGGTATGTGTTTGAGGCCTACACAATCAGG
>NW_025166127.1:0-1661 GCF_004010195.1 Chiloscyllium plagiosum
ACTTTGGGAGCTCAAATATTAAGGAGAAGTAGGAAATGGCAGGATCCTGAACAGCTTTGTTGTTCGAAGGGATCTTGGCGTTCAAGACCATCGCTCCCTGAAAGTGGCCATGCAAGTAGATACGGTGGTAAGGAAGGCAAATGGCATACTTGCCTTTATTGGTCAGGGAACTGGTTACAAGAGTCAGGATGGCATGTTGCAACTTTATAAGACTTTGGTTAAGGCATACTTAAAGTATTGTATTCACTTCTGTTCGCCACATTATAGGACGGGTAAGGAGGCTTTGGAGAGGGTACGGAGGGCGTTTACCAGGATACTGCCTGGATTTGGAGACGTGCAAAAACTCAGGTTGCTTTTTTGTGGACTGGTGGAAGATGAGGAAGAATTGATGTAAGTCTATACAATCAGGAGATACGTAAATAGGGTTGACAGTCAGAATGTTTTTTTTCCCAGAGTTGAAACGTCAAAAGTATGTAACATGCGTTTAAGGTGAGGGGAGACAGTTCAAGGGGCATGTGAGGGGCAATTTGTTTTTACAAAGGGAGTGGTAGGTGTCTGGAATGAACTTCCAGGGTTGGTGGAAGAGGCAGAGACATTAGGACTTTTTAAATGTTAATTTAGATAATTTGGAAGGATATGGACCAAGGGTAGACAGAAGGGGTGAGTTTATTTTGCATCATGTTCAGCTCAACGTTATGGGCCAAAGGGCCCATTCCTATGTTGCACAGATCTTTGAGAGAAAACTCATGTCTAACACATATGACATTTAATCTAATCAATATTTAGTCACTGGTGTCAAAAATAGGAATAAAATAACTAGAGAATGAACTTGACTCTAATCTAAAGATATAGTTTGACATTTAGACAGGTAATGCTTTGGTATTTTTTTCTGAATTATCAGATTTGATGGAGATGTGTTAAAAATGTTTGCAGTTACTGATCTGCTGAACCAAAATTACCCCTTTTAAACTGATGATTGGACTAGAAACCTTTTAGAAAACTTGAAAATATTTGGTAAAGTGAGATGCACATCATAATTTAATCCTATATTTCTTATTGCCAATACTCCAATAAAAAAAAATCACGGCTATCCCAAAAAGATTGATTTTCCATCCAATGTACATTGGAAATATCTGAATGCCACTCATTTCAACAATCAAAGTAACCATAGCCTCATCGAGTAAGAGATATCTAATGACATTTCACCAATAATTTCTGTTTATTTCGGCACATTGTATGTTCAAACAGTTATTGCTAATATCTAATAACTGATCAATCCAGTAAGGATATAAAAGTGGAATTATGGCTCAGTACATCAACTGATGGAAAGATATTGCAGTGTTCAATCTCCCAATTATTGTGAATATCGATGTATATTTTGATTTGATTTGATTATATTTTTCTTCCACGTGAAGGTTTATTGTATTTCTGATCTCAGCAAGGGTTAAATATTTTAAAGCTAAAAAAATTCAAACTTACATGTGTTTGTTCTTCCCTTTATCAATCAGAGTACATTTTGAATTGTTGGAAGTTGTACATTTGTGTAAGGAAGGGGAGCTGCCTGCAGCTGAATAGTCACAGTGAATAACTTTTTTTTTGGTGATTACATCTGCTGCTAAGCATTGTGATTATCTTTTCATTATCAGAAAAATTGCTTTAAA
>NW_025166128.1:0-1661 GCF_004010195.1 Chiloscyllium plagiosum
GTGAGCAGTGTGAATTGCCGTACATTAATGATAAGTCCCCCGTCTACCGGGAACGGACATGCACGCAAACTGCAGCATCTGTATCTATCCAAGAGAAAAAAATAATCATTATAAACCGCAAGGGCCTGCACACAAGCAATTACCCCCACGCAGAGGCAATCCGGCTGTCAGCTGAGTAAGCTTTTTAGGATTTAAGTACTCGAATCAGCAGGAGTTCCCCCTCCCCGCCCGCAGCCCGCCAGCTGTGTAAACATATTAAAGGCACTTGAAAAGTGATTACCTAGAACTCTCGCAATTTCACCACCGGCCGTCGGCCGTGTAGACAGCAAGGGCCCCTTGAGGTAAAAGCCGGGTGAGTTCCCGATTTAAACGGACAGATGACACAGCCCGGGGTCTGTGGAATACAGTACCCACACCCGGGTGAAAGTGAGGGAATCGGGCACTAGGGTTACAGGGGAAAATCGTAGATAGTCTTGCGACTCATTACCCGTGATGTCGCATGTAACGTGTGCGGGTTTTGGAGCGTACCCTCTCGCTGGGCAGTTTCAGCTGGAGGCCAGCCCAGCATCACCGCCCAGTATCACCTTAACAGAAGGTTTCAGCTGCAGGTGGACTGCCCCGTCCAGTTGGCCAGTGTCCTGTGGGTGTACCGTCCAGAGGACGGGGTCTATATCACGCAGCAGTTGTGCCGCTTTCCAGTGGTCAACATTGTCCAAAAGGAGGGACCTGTCCACCGCCATTTTTCCGTAAACCCCTTCTTCTAGCACATCGATGGGGCGTCTCTGGAAGCAGCCATCCAGTGACACCTCATCAAGGCCTTCTCCTATTTTTTGGTACTTGCATCGTAGTGCGGCAAGGACCATGGGTCCCAGGTTACCGGCCTTTGATCCGGGTGCTATTGCGAGTGTGACATGCGGGGCAGCCTGTTCCCCTAGCTGATACCACTCTGTCTGGTCCGGATGCAGGCTGACTGCAGCGGCAATCCCTTCCTTCCTGGCGATGAGATACGTGAGTTTAACCGTACCCCTTCTATCCCCCAGGTGGGCGTTGAAGCGGTCGTCGTACTCAGGGTCATAATGGGTGACATAATTTAGCGTTACGTGGTAGGGCTTTTTGGGGGGAGGTATGTCTGGGAGCCTGGAATAGATGGGAGCCAGTTTTCAAATTCCCCCATCAATCCCCTTCCCTCCAACGCGTACAACAGCCGAATCCAGTAAATGTCTACAGATGTAACTCGCGAGTCCCCTGAAGTGGGGGCAAGCAAGAATTGTCCTATTCCCCTTAAGTCCGGGGAGGGATCCCCAGGCCAGAGGAGTCGCAACCCCTCAGTTGTACAGTGGATGCAGACCCCTAACTTGGTAAGAGCATCCCTCGCCAGCAGGTTAACTGGACACTTCGGGGCCAGGAGTAGGGGAAGAGAGATCTTTTGTTCCCCGATGGTTATTATTGCTGGCACGGTGTAAGGCTGTTCCTCGACCATCCCCGAGAATCCTACAGTCTCCAGTATCCTGCCCGAGAGAGTCAGGCCCCTTGGTAATTTAGTAATTGTGGAGGCAGATGCCCCTGTGTCAATCAGAAATAGGAAGTTCTCCCCACACACCTTTCCTCGAATCATAGGGGGTCTATTGGGGGGTGTCGCTTTGAGGACCAGGGGACTGCAA
>NW_025166129.1:0-1661 GCF_004010195.1 Chiloscyllium plagiosum
CAGTGACAGACCTGTCCCCACCAGTACTGTACCTCAGTGTTATACTGTGACAAACCTGTCCCCACCAGTACTGTACCCCAGTGTTATACAGTGACAGAACTGTCCCCACCAGTACTGTACCCCAGTGTTACACAGTGAGAGACCTGTCCCCACCAGTACAGTACACTAGTGTTATACGGTAACAGACCTGTCCCCACCAGTGCTGTACTCCAGTGTTATACAGTGAAAGACCTGTCCCCACCATTACTCTATCCCAGTATTACACAGTGACAGACGTGTCCCCACCAGTGCTGTCCACTAGTGTTGTAGTGACAGACATGTCCCGAACAGTACTGTAACGCTGTGTTATACATTGACAGACCTGTCCCCACCAATTCTGTACCCCAGTGTTATACAGTGACAGACCTGTCCCGACCAGTATTGTACCCCAGTGTTATACAGTGACAGACCTGTCCACACCAGTACTGTACCCCAGTGTTATACAGTAACCGACCTGTCCCCACCAGTACTGTACCCCAGTGTTATACAGGGACAGACCTGTCCCCACCAGTACAGTACTGTACCCCAGTGTTATACAGGGACAGACCTGTCCCCACCAGTACTGTACCGCAGTGTTGCGCAGTGACAGACCTGTCCCCACCAGTACTGTACCGCAGTGTTATACAGTGACAGACCTGTCCCCACCAGTACGATACCCCAGTGTTATACAGTGACAGACCTGTCCCAACCAGTACAGTACCCCACTGTCATACAGTAACAGACCTGTCCACACCAGTACTGTACCCCAGTGTTATAGAGTGACAGACCTGTCCCCACCAGTACTGTACCCCAGTGTTATACAGGGACAGACCTGTCCCCACCAGTACTGTACCCCAGTGTTATACAGTGACAGACCTGTCCCCACCAGTACTGTACCCCAGTGTTATACAGTGACAGACCTGTCCCCACCAGTACTGTACCCCAGTGTTGCGCAGTGACAGACCTGTCCCCACCAGTACTGTACCGCAGTGTTATACAGTGACAGACCTGTCCCCACCAGTACTGTACCTCAGTGTTATACAGTGACAAACCTGTCCCCACCAGTACTGTACCCCAGTGTTGTACAGTGACAGACCTGTCCCCACCAGTACTGCACGTCAGTATTATACAGTGACAGACCTGTCCCCACCAGTACTGTGCCCCTGAGTTACACAGTGACAGACCTGTCCCCACCAGCTCTGTACCCCAGTGTTATACAGTGACAGACCTGTCCTGACTAGTACTGTACCCCAGTGTTGTACAGTGACAGACCTGTCCCCACCAGTACTGCACGTCAGTATTATACAGGGACAGGTCTGTCCCTACCAGTACTGTGCCCCGGCGTTACACAGTGACAGACCTGTCCCCACCAGTACTGTACCCCAGTGTTATACAGGGACAGACCTGTCCCCACCAGTTCAGTACACTAGTGTTACACAGTGACAGACCTGTCCCCACCAGTACTGTACCCCAGTGTTGTACAATGACAGACCTGTCCCCACCAGTACACTACCCCAGTGTCACACATTGACAGACCAGTCCCCACCAGTACTGTACCCCATTGTTATACAGTGACAGACCTGTCCCCACCAGTACAATACCCCAGTGTCACACAGTGACAGACCTGTCCCCACCAGTACTGT
>NW_025166130.1:0-1661 GCF_004010195.1 Chiloscyllium plagiosum
ACTATACACATCTATTACTACTTCCAGATGGCATTCCTGATTTTCTGTATAATGTCTTGCAGACTATACACATCTATTACCTCTTCCAGATATCACTCCTGTTTGTCTGTGTAATGTCTTGCAGACTATACACATCTATTACCTCTTCCAGATGTCACTCCTGATTATCTGTGTAATGTCTTGCAACGATACACATCTTTTACCTCTTCCAGTTGTCACTCCTGATTATATGTTTAATATCTTGATGACTATACACATCTATTACCTCTTCCAGATGTCAATCCTGATTGTCTGTGTAGTGTCTTGCAGTCTTTACACATCTATTACCCTTTCCAGATGTCACTCCTGATTATCTGTGTAATATCTTGCAGTCTATACACATCTATTACCTCTTCGAGATGTCACTCCTGATTATCTGTGTAATGTCTTGCAGATTATACACATCGAGGACATCTTCCAGATGTCACTCCTGATTGTCTGTGTCATGTCTTGCAGAATTTTCACATCTATTACCTCTTCCAAATGTCACTCCTGATTATCTGTGTAATGTCTTGCAGACTATACACATCTGTTACCTCTTCCAGATGTCACTCCAGATTATCTGTGTTATGTCATGCAGACAATACACATCTATTACGTCTTCCAGATGACACTCCTGTTTGTCTGTGTAATGTCTTGCGGACTATGCACATCTATTACCTATTCCAGATGTCACTCGTGATAATCTGTAATATCTTGCAGTCTATACACATCTATTACCTCTTCCATATGTCAGTCCTGATTATCTGTGTAATGTCTTGCAGACTATACACATCTATTACCTCTTCCAGGTGTCACTCCTGATTGTCAGTGTAATGTCTTGCAGACTATACACATCTATTACCACTTCCAGATGTCACTCCTGATTGTCTGTGTAATGTCTTGCAGACTATACAGATCTAATATCTCTTCCAGATGTGACTCCTGCTCGACTGTGTAATGTCTTGCAGACTATACACACCTGTTACCTCTTCCAGATGGCACTCCTGCTGATCTGTGCAATATCTTGCCGACTATACACATCTATTACCTCTTCCAGATGTCACTCATGATTATCTATTTAATATCTTGCTGTCTATACACATCTATTACCTCTTCCAGATATCACTCCTGATTATCTGTGTAATGTCTTGCAGACTATACACATCTATTACAACTTCCAGATGTCACTCCTGATTGTCTGTGTAATGTCTTGCAGATTATACACATCTATAACATCTTCCAGATATCACACCTGTTTCTCTGTGGAATGTCTTGCAGACGATACACCTCGATCCCCTCTTCCAGATGTCACTCCTGATTGTCTGTGTAATATCTTGCAGTCTATACACATCTATTACCCTTTCCAGATGTCACTCCTGATTATCTGTGTAATATCTTGCAGTCCATACACATGTATTACATCTTCGAAATGTTACTCCTTATTATCTGTGTAATGCCTTGCAGACTATACACATCTATTACCTCTTCCAGATGTCACTCCTGATTATCTGTGTAATGTCATGCAGACTATACACCTCTCTTACCTCTTCCAGATGTCATTCCTGATTATCTGTGTAATATCTTGCAGACTATACACATCTAATACATCTTCCAGATGTCACTCCTGATTGTCTGCGTAA
>NW_025166131.1:0-1661 GCF_004010195.1 Chiloscyllium plagiosum
GGTGTATGTTTGTGTGGGGAGGGGTGGGATCACTGGGGGCGTGCAGGGTAGGCATGGTGGTGTGGGAATAGGTACAAGAGGAGGTTGGCAATCATATATAAGTTTCTAGATTACACAAATATTGACCGAGTAGTTGGCAGTGAGAGAAATAGTCATCAGTTATAGATAAATCCAGACAGATTGGTCAGACATGCAAATCAGTGGCAGATGAAATTTAACCCTGATAAATGTGAGGTGATGCACTTTGGCAGAAGTCACAAGACAAGGCAACACTCAATAAATGGCAGAACACCAGGACACTTAGAGGAACAGAAAGATCTTGAGGTGATTGTTAACAGATCCCTGAAGGCGGCAGGACCGGTTAATAGGGTAAAGAAGGCAGACAGGACACATGCCCTTCCCACTAGAGACATCGATTATAATAGAGCAGGGAGATCCTGCTTTGTTTGGGTCACAGTCTGAGTATTGTGTACAGTCCTAGTCACTGCACGATGGGAAGGATGTGATTGTAAGGGAGGGAGTGCAAAGGAGATTCAGCAGAATGTTGCTTGAGCTGTAGCAATGTCGCTGTGAAGAGAGAGGCTGGATAAGCTCAGGCTGCTTTCTTTAGAGCAGTGATTGGGGTGTATAGGAAGGGGTGTGGACAGGGTGAATAGAAAACAGATGCTCCCCTTGTTCATTAGCAGATAATAAGGTGGCATCATTTTAAGCTGGAAGACAGGAGTTTTCGAGGGGACAAGAGGAAAGATCTTCCCACACAGAGGATGGTAGGGGCCTGCATTGCACTGCCTGGGAAGATGATTGAGATGGGAAACTTCACAACCTTGAAAACACACTTGGATTAACAGTTGAACCGTCATAACGTTCAAGGCTCTGATCCAAGTGATGGAAAGTGGAAGTGATGTGAATTTAGCGTAATATGATGTGAATTTAGCTCAAGGCCCTCTCCTGTTCTATGTGATTCTGTCATTCAATGATTCTGAAGGGAAGGATCTGAATTGGCTTCGGGTTTTTTGTGTTTGTTTTGAAAAAGATATCACCTCTTGTAATTTCTGCTGGTTGCTTCGATCAGCATCAGTTTTTGTATTAGATCACGGGTAAAATTTCCCAATTGAGTTGGATAACTGAATGAACAAGGGAAGCAGTGGTGTAACAGTGTGCAGTAGAAGAGATCGCAAGGAGCTTTACAACATGAGGTACTGAATGATTGAGTCACCTCAGCAAAATGAAGGGAATCAGCGGGGGAAAAATATCAAAAATAATTTAGGTCTTGATGGGACTGATAGTGTTTGAAGTAATACAAATCTTGTTGTTTGAAGATAATTTGTAATTAATATTTAAGACACAATGGGAAAAGATTAATCCAGTCTTTGGGGTATTCAGGACAGACCTAAATCTCACGGGTTTCACATCATTAAAATAAACATGTTGTCGTAATCTGTTTGTTCAAAATGAAGATGTGATCACCGTTTCCCGGTGGAGATACCACACAACATAAAATAAAGACTGTGGAACTGTGTCAGCTCCAATACCCAGAGAATTCTCCAATTCTGACAGATTCCCAGCACCAGGAAAGGAGAGGTTGTTCCACAAGCAACAAAATGCATATTCCAAGGCAAATGGTCAGGAAAGTATACTACACTATCCTTGCCTGTGTTGGT
>NW_025166132.1:0-1661 GCF_004010195.1 Chiloscyllium plagiosum
CGTACAGCATATGAGATACCCAGGAGTGAGGGACAGACAGAAATCTAATCGAGGGGTTCAGGGTGGTTTACATACAGCATATGAGATGCCCAAGAGTGAGGGACAGACTGGAATCTAATCGAGGGGTTCAGGGTGGTTTACATACAGCAGTTGAGATACAAAGGAATGAGGGAGAGACTGAAATCTAATCGAGGGGTATTCGGGGTGGTTTATATACAGCATATGAGATACTCAGGAGTGAGGGAGAGGCTGAAATCTAATCGAGGGGTTCAGGGTGGTATGCATACAGCATATGGGATACCCAGGAGTGAGGGAGAGACTGTAATCTAACCGAGGGTTTCTTGGTGGTTTATACAGAGCATATGAGATAACCAGGAGCGAGTGAGAGACTGGAATCTAATCGAGCGGTTCAGGGTGGTTTATATACAGTTTATGAGAGACCCAAGAGTGAGGGAGAGACTGGAGTCCAATCGAGGGGTTCGGAGTGGTTTATATACAGCATATGAGATACCCAAGATTGAGGGACACACTGGAATCTAATCGAGGGGTTCAGGGTGGTTTATATACAGCATATGAGATACCCAGGAGTGAGGGACAGAGTGGAATCTAATCGAGGGGTCCGGGTGGTTTACATACAGCATATGAGATACCCAGGAGCGAGGGAAAGACNNNATACCCAGGAGTGAGGGAGAGACTGAAATCTAATCGAGCGGTTCAGGGTGGTTTATATACAGCACATGAGATACCCAAGAGTGAGGGACACACTGGAATCTAATCGAGGGTTACCGGGTAGTTTAGATACAGCATAAGAGGTAGCCAAGAGTGAGGGACGGACTGGAATTAAATCGAGTGGTTCAGGGTGGTTTATATACAGCATATGAGATAACCAGGAGCGAGGGAGAGACTGTCATCTAACCGAGAGGGTTCAGTGTGGTTTAGACACAGCATAAGAGATAGCCCAGAGTGAGGGACAGACTGGAATCTAATCGAGGGGTTCAGGGTGGTTTACGTCGAGCATATGAGATACCCAGGAGTGAGGGAGAGACTGAAATCTAATCGAGGGGTACGGGGTGGTTTACATACAGCATATGAGATGCCCAAGAGTGAGGGACAGACTGGAATCTAATCGAGGGGTTCAGGGTGGTTTACATACAGCAGATAAGATACCAAGGAGTGAGGGAGAGACTGAAATCTAATCGAGGGGTTCCGGGTGTTTTATATACAGCATATGAGATACCCAGGAGTAAGGGAGAGGCTGAAATCTAATCGAGGGGTTCAGGGTGGTATGCATACAGCATATGAGATACCCAGGAGTGAGGGAGAGACTGTAATTTAACCGAGGGGTTCTTGGTGGTTTATATAGAGCATATGAGATAACCAGGAGCGAGTGAGAGACTGGAATCTAATCGAGGGGTTCAGGGTGGTTTATATACAGCATATCAGAGACCCAAGAGTGAGGGAGAGACTGGAGTCTAATCGAAGGGTTCGGAGTGGTTTATATACAGCATATGAGATACCCAAGAGTGAGGGACAGAGTGGAATCGAATCGAGGGGTTCAGGGTGGTTTACATACAGCATATGAGATACCCAGGAGCGAGGGAGAGACTGTAATCTAACCGAAGGGTTCGGGTTGGTTTATATACAGCATATGAGATAACCAG
>NW_025166133.1:0-1661 GCF_004010195.1 Chiloscyllium plagiosum
GTGTGTGGGGTCTCCCACAATGCTCTTAGCCTTTCGGATGCAGCATATGGAGTACATGTCTGTAATGGTGTGAAGAGAGACACTGATGATCTTCTTAGCTGTCCTCACTATCCGTTATATGGTCTTACGATCTGAGACGAAACGAGCCAGTGGTGCTGCAGCTCAGGGTACTCTCAATGCACCCTCTATAGAATGTGGTGAGGATGGGGTGTGGGAGGTGGACTTTCCTCGGCCTGCACAGAGAGACTTTGCTGGGCTTTCTTGGCTATGGAGCTGGTACTGAGGGTCCAGGAGAGATCCTCTGCCAGGTGTACGCCAAGAAATTTGGTGCTTTCCTCAATTTTCACAGGGGAGCCGTCAATGTCCAGCAGAGAGTGGTCGCTCTGTACCCAACTGAAGTCAACAACCATCTCTTTTGTCTTGTGCATGTTCAGAGACAGATTGTTGGCTCTGCAGCAGTCCATTAGCATCTCCTCTCTGTATGCTGACTCGTTGTCCCTAATGATGAGACCCACTATAGTCATATCATTAGTGAATTTGATGATGTGATTTGACATGTGCATTACTTCACAGTCGTGTGTCAGCAGAGTGAACAGCAGTGTCAGTCTTTCCAGATACATGACTTTAAAGTCAGTATGTGACAAACAAAGCAGGTGACTGCAGGGACCCTTGAAGTATGAATGGAAGGTTATTTATACTTTGGGGTTTTACAACTGGAGAGAGAAAACATGAAGCCTTTAGCTGTAACAGAGAAGGATGAGCAAGTTTTTTTCATTTAGGGTTCAGTTTGATGGAGATATGACTGGGATCAAAAACAAATATTGTTGCACCTAGATAAAGAGATTGTTCAGGGCAGTTAAGGAAATATGTTAATGCAGTGAAAGAGCTTGTGAACTTCTACATCAGCATGCTTGGTTAAAATGCTTCAGATCTTTCAAAGCTGAGAAAGTACAAGCTTTCAGTTGTGCATGTTTTCAAGGGAAAAGGCAACATGTCTCACAAGACAGGAACTGAAAAGAAGCAATTAAGATACACCTGAAGATTGTAAAATTTCTTTGATTTTGATTAACTGGCAAGAGGTGGTATCGGAATATAGATAGGATTTTGTGTAGCCATGAATTTCAAAATCTTTCAAGTTATCTTAGATATAATAATGTGGATTATTTGTGTGTGCGCGCAATTGTAAAACAAGCATGTTTTATTGTTCAAACCAACTCTGCAGCCTTATATGCATACTTTTCAGTGAAAGACCACCATGTTAAGTTAAAAGAATGAAAGGTATGATCAACCAAAACAGATTTAATTCTCGGATCTGATTTGTCTAATAGCGACGTCGGGTGGGATCATAAAAATTGAATGATTTTATTAACATGCATGATGAAAATGTGGGATATGACATTTTGTAGTGGGTTAGTCAGAACAAATGGAAAATTTTAACCTTCAAAAAAAAGAGGTCAGTTAGTGTTGGGTGAGATAAAATGTTAAAAATCTTTTACTTAATCCATCCTGCCTCCAATCTGCCTACTTCCAGATTTAATGGAGGTGAGACGGGACAAACAGCCATCCTGTTTTCAGAAGGTGGATTGGGTAGACATTATAATGAGGCTGGTCATAAAAGCTCTTCATAGCATGCTTTCCTTTATTGGTCAGAGTATTGAGTA
>NW_025166134.1:0-1661 GCF_004010195.1 Chiloscyllium plagiosum
CCCATGACCTTACCATTAAGTGTTTAAGTCCTGCGAAGGTTTTTTTTCCCAAAATGCAGCAACTCGCATTTGTCTGAATTAAGCTACATGTACCAATATTAACTCAAAGGAAGTAAACTGAGTAGATTTCTTTGGGGCATCTCCGATGGCAAGCAAATTAATCGGACACGTTTATCCCAATCTTTCGGGCAATCTTATCAGTAAGCTGTTAACATCGTCTTCAGCATCTGATGCTAAGTTTCCAAGACTCCCTGGAATTAAGGATGGAACGCACTTGAATTGAATTGATGTACGCCTAAGGTATCCACGCCTTCCTTAAACAGCTGAGCGGTAATATGAGACCCTTGGTCTGACTGAATCTTTCTGCGTAGCCCACAGCGAGTAATGAAAGCTACCAACTCCTCCACCTCCCTTTTTGCCTTAATACTCCGTAATGGAATTGTCTCTGGAAATCTGGTAGACAAATCCATTATGGTCAGAAAATGTTGGTTTCCACTTTAATTTTGGTAAGGTGAGCTACACAATTAATCATAAATCACGTGACAGATTCTTCGAATGCAGGAATTGGCAACAAAGATGCTGTTTTATTACTGCCTGTGATTTACCTACCATTTGTCATGTATGACATATACAACAAAAATTAACCACATCCTTGCGCATTCCAGGCCAGTACAAATGCTTTTATACCTCAGCCTGAGTCTTCTGTACACCGAGGTGACCGCCTGCAGTTAGTTCATGTGCTACCCATAACACTGCATGCTACCGGTTACACAATATGGTGCACTTCAGCCAATTTCCCAATTACACTAAACACCTCTGCCTGACCCTCCGCTGGTTCAGGTTTTTCCTGCGCCGTTGCATCAAACAGGGTGTCAGTTAACTGAACATAAACTCCTTTGTCTTTTCCTTTCGTTTTTCCTTCCTGCTGTAACTTATGACAGTGGGATCTTGTTACTATGCTGTCTGGAAAAAAAGCCTGGGTATTTTTCTTTTAAATCCCCAGTTTCCTAGTCTTCCTTTGACTTCTCCACCACAAGGGGTGCCTCTCCCAACGTGGATCCTGTTAACTCGTTCCCAAGCACAAGCTGGATTCCTGGAACTGACATTCTGTCACTCCCTCTCACTGCTACTTCCCCAAACTTAATTTGGCACCCCAATCTGACGTTGGACAAGGGAATGCTTAATTTCTGCCACATTCCACAAATTATCATGCTCTTGAGTAACACGTCAGAAAGAGTGAAAATACTTCCAACTCTTACTATTAGAGGCCCAGAGAAAGTGAGGACTGCAAATGCTGGAGATCAGAGTTGAAAAGTATTGGGTTGGAAAAGCACATCTCGTCAGGAAGCATGCGAGGATCAGGAAACTTGATGTTTCAGCAATAAGTCCTTCATAAAGAACAAAAGGGTAACTAGGGAAAGAATAGGGCCCCTCAAAGATCGGCAAGGCGTGTAAAGCCGCAGAAAATTGGGGACATACTAAACGAGTATTTTACATCAGTATTTACTGTGGAAAAGTATATGGATGATATAGAATGTACGGACATAGATGGTGACACCTTGCAAAATGTCTAAAGTACAGACGAAGAAGGGCTGGGTGTCTTGAAACGCATAAACGTGGATACATCACAGTACCTGATCTGGTGTAACCTAGAACTCTGT
>NW_025166135.1:0-1661 GCF_004010195.1 Chiloscyllium plagiosum
AGAAAATCAGACAGACGTCGAGGAAGTGAGATTCAGACCGTGGAGTGGAAGTCAGAAAGAGGGATTGTGGAGAGAGCGATTTAGACAGAGGGAAAGAGGGCAAGAGACATGATGAGTCCACCAGATTGTGAGGGTAGAGGGAGTGCCAGAGAGAGGTAGACAGGGAGAGAGAGAGTTTCAGATAGACAGAAAGACGGGGAGAGTGGTAAAGGTAGACAGAGGGAGAGGGAGGAGGTGAGCCAGACAGAGGGCGAGGGAGAGAGGGAAAGTCAGAGAGATGGAGGGAAAAGAGAGTCAGACAGATGGAATGGGTGTGAGTCAGAGAGAGAGGGAGACAAAGTGTTAGACAGAGGGAGAGGGGAGTGAGAGCGATTCGGACAGAGGGAAGGGGAGAAGGTGAGAGAGAATGAATCCACCAGAGGGAGAGAAAGAGTTTCAGAGAGAATAGAGAGACCGAGAGAGATTCAGATAAAGGAGGGACAGCGTGCGATACAGTTCGACAGAGGGAGAGGGAGAGAGTGAGTTAAATCGGGAAGGGGAGACAGGGAAGGTCAGATAGATTGACAGGGAAAGAGAGAGTCAGACAGAGGGAGAGAGAGGGAGGGACAGAGAGGAAGACAAAGAAGAGAGGGAGCAAGAGTGTCAGAGTCAGAGTAATGGAGGGAGAGTGTCAGACAATGGGAGATGGATAGAGAGAGACAGAGTCAGACAGGCAGAGGGAGTGGAGAGTGAGCGTCAGTCAGTGGAGAAGGGAGATTGATAGAGTGAGACTCAGGCAGTGGTAGTCGGGAAGAGACAGAATCCGACAGAATGAACGGAGGAGAGAGAGTCAGATACAATGAGAGCGTGAGAGACACTCAGACACAATAGGCGGACGGGGAGGAAGACGCAGACAAAGAGAGAGGGGAGAGAAAATGAAAGACTTGGACTCAGAGAGACGGTAATTAGGAGAGAAACAGTCAGAGGGAGAGGGACAGGGATAGAGAGACAGATAGAAGGAGATGTGGTGTGATTGAGAGAGAGAGTCAGAAAGAGGAAAAAGGAGAGAGGGAAATTCAGATGGGAAAAGGGAGTTAGGCAGAAAAATTGGTGAAGAGAGAGAGTCGCACAAATGAAGAGGCAGCGAGAGTGTGACAGAGGGGGGTACAGAAATTGGGGAGAAGGACAGACGAGGAGACTGAGATAGAGGTAGTCTGAGAGTGGGAGATGGAGTAAAAGAAATTCAGAGAGAGAGAAGGAGAGGGAGATTCAGACCAAGAGGGTGAGAGAGCTACACAGAGAGTGAGACAGAAGGTGGGGTAGGGACTGTCAGACAGAAAAGAAACTGGGAGGGACAGAATCAGATGGAGGAAGAGAGAGTGAGAGTCTGACAGAGGGAGAAAGAGAGAGATTGGGGAGGGAGGAGACAGAGTCAGACAGAGGGAAACAGAGTGAGAGTGAGACAGAGGGAGAAGGAGAGGAGAGAGAGACTCAGACTGAGCGAGAGGGGATGAGAAACAGAGATGGACAGGAGGGGCAGAGAGTCAGACATAAAAAAGGGACAGAGAGTCAGGCACAGGGATAGGTAATGACAGATCAGCATTTACACAAAGTATACACCTATCGGAACATAGAAGCATGCTTGAGTACTGATAATCTTCTAGCATCGCGCCAATGTCCAT
>NW_025166136.1:0-1661 GCF_004010195.1 Chiloscyllium plagiosum
GGACAGCTTAGTAATAAAACAATTCATTTCTGCAGTAGCCCATCCAGATTCGTAGGGAGCACGCGAAAGGTGGCGCTAAACATTGAAGATCATATTGAGGGCTGAGAGCCAAGAGTATGCAGATCTTTGGGGGAACAGAATTCCGGTTGTGCTTTTTGCGAACATACATGCACCAAACGAATCGATCAAATCCAGTCAATTCGAACCAATTTTGGGGCATAAAGTGAGAGGACCGTTAAAATGGATGAAGGAGAAATTGCTAATTCAGAATTAAAAAAAAAAACATATAATTAAGCTATGTGTCAACTGTGAGAGTTCAATTGAATAGTGTTGGAGAGTTGGCTGGACAGCATTTAAAAGTATCACAACATACAGTGAAAAAGGAAGCAGACAAGAAATCAAAAATTGGCAATTTTCGCTCTCGGGAATAAGGAAGTTTTATTTCCAGTGATAAGTGAAACTTTAAAAGCAAGATTTGGTGGTTCGCATCCAGTTGAAAGAAAAATAAGTGAGGTGGAGTAACTGATGGGGACTCCAGACAGAAGGAATCGCTCCGAGTGCGTCATGTCAATATGTTCCAAAGGGAAGGAAAACAAGAGGAGAATCTGTTATTTGTTACAACACAGAGCGAAGAGCCAAATTCAGAGGATTCTGAATTGGGAATTCGTTAGTTCAATTTGGAAAATGAGGACTTTCTCAAAATTGAGGGTACATGTTGAGTTATCTTACAGAGGAAAACCGAAACGAACTGAAAAAAAAAGCTTTACTATTGCACGGGGAGATTAGTGATTAAGCTGTGAAGTACTAACATAATTGTGCAGGATGTAGACACAGAAGATATTGCTCCAATTCAGCAATATTCTAATGGGCATAACCCTCTAATGTTGACGCAGTTCAAAGGAGATTGAATGCATATTCCAACTCGACGTTTCAAAGTGAATTACACTGACTGGAGCTCACCCATCATTATGGCTGTCAAAACGAAATGGTTACCAACGGTTATGTTCGAACTATCGAAAGTCATCGCAGTTCCAGAGACTGGCGGATCTCTGATTCCACGTTTGGAAGACCGCGTTGAGAAGGTCAGACAAGAAACTTAGACTTGGAAGTTGGGTTTGCTCAGAACATACTGGCAGGTAAATTTGTCAGGAAGAACAAAGGTAATTTCGGCTCTTGCAAAACTGAATGAATGGTATCAGTTTAAAGTTGTGCCATTTGCCATCAGAAATAGGCCAACCATAGTTCAGAGACAAACCAATAAGTTCACTGATGGATTCACCCATTTATCAGACTTGTTCACTCAACTTCAAAAGGTAGGCATGGTGATAAACCTAGCCAAACGTTAAATTGCCAAATTGTAACTCACTTTCCTGGTGAATGCTATTGGACAGAGACAAACAGCCCGACGGGATCCAAAAACAAAGTAATCGGGTAGTTTCCCAAAATATCAGCAAATCGAGCTCTACTACGGTTCCCGTCATTAAGTGGACTTTATTGAAAAACTGCCCCAAACATTAGTAGTGTGGCTGCTCCAGGCACTGAATTGCTCAGGAAAGGCAACACGTTTCAGTGCACAGCAGACTGTCAGAAGGCATTTGACAACCTGGAAGCTCTCTTATGCATTCTCCCAGTTTCACACGTACCGAAAGACATAAAGTTTT
>NW_025166138.1:0-1661 GCF_004010195.1 Chiloscyllium plagiosum
CCAATTTAGAGCTTCAACTTTTAGATCTGGTCTCTCCTTAATCCTGAGTTATATTTGAATACACTACCTTCTGACTCTGAGGAGAGAGCACTATCACTGAGTCACTGCTGACTCACCAGAAGCCAAGGTTGAGACAGATCAATTTGCAGAAACCACTAGGTTATTATAATGTTAAGTTGTGAAAAGAACATGGCTGTTGATTGTCTCAGTTGGAAAATGTCAGTACAAGTTTAATATGAAGTGGTATGTAACTGGCATCTTCTGTTTTTGGTTCAGATACCTCCAGTCAGCACTTGGGAGCAGCTGGCAACTTGAACCATGTGTATTCATTCCTATTTATAAATGTTATATTGGTGACAGAGTTCACCTAATTGATCAGAACAACCCCAATTTTTATAATCCTATTTAGCAGGAGTAGATGTTTAGCTAAACTATTTGGGAGCCTTTGTTGGTCGCATGTTCATGTCAATGTATCAACAAAAGAACAAGGAACAAGAGTAGGCCTCTGCCTTGCATCCACTACTTTTTGAGGAAGGGAATTCCAAAGACATTCAACCCTAAGAATATTTCTTTCTCCTCATCTGTCTGAAATGGACAACCACTTATTTTTAACATACGACCCCTGTTCTAAATTCTCGCTCATGCGGCAATCTGCTCATTGCAGCCAACATCCTTCTTCACGTATAGTGACCAGTAGTGCACAAAGTACTCCAGATGTGGTCTGTTTGGTGCCCTGTATAACTGAAGCATAATATCCCTCCCTTTGCATTCAATTCTCACAATAAACTACAACATTCTATTAGCTTTCCTGATTACCTGCTGTCTCTGCATACTAGCTTTCGGTGATTTATCCAAATCATTTACAAATTATAAAGAGTTAAGGCCCTAGCATCAACCCTTGTGGCATGTCGTTCATGACATCCTGCTGGCCTGAAAAAGACCCATTTATTCCTATTCTCTCCTTCCTCTTAATTAGCCAATCTTGTATCTATTCCAATATGTTGCACCCAAAACCATGAGCTTTTATTTTCTACAATAACCTTTGACTTAGCACCTTTTCAAATGCCTTCTGGAAATCTAAGTACCGTACTTCCAATGGTTTTCCTTTATCCACAGCACAAGTTATTTCTTCAAAGAACTCCAATAAATTAATTAAATATAATTCCTCTTTTACAAAACCATGTTGACTCCGTCTAATTACCTTGAACTTACCCAAGTGTGGTATTATGAAGTCTTTAGAAATAGCGCTTTACATTTTCCTTGTGACAATTGCTAACTGTACTATAGCTTCCTGTTCCCTCCCATTTTGAATAAAGGAATTTCTATGGAAAATAGCTAATCAAAAGGAACCTTCCCTGAATCTAATGAGTTGTGGAAAATTACAACCAGTGCATCAACTATCTTGCTGCTACTGTTAGAATGAAATTCCCATCAGGACCTGGGGACTTGTCAAGTTGTAATTCCAACAATTTACTCGGTACTGCTTCCATGGTAATTATAATTTTCTTGGGTTTCTCCTTCTGTTCAAAATCCTGAGGTTACAGCTATTTCCAGCTGTGGAATGATGGATCCCAATCAGTCCATTTGCCAACCAATTAATGCTGTCCTCTGCATGCAATATAAATGTTATAGTAGAATACAGCGCAGTACAGGCCCTTTGG
>NW_025166139.1:0-1661 GCF_004010195.1 Chiloscyllium plagiosum
AGACCATTCACCAGGATCTCCGTGTCCCTGTCGTCAAGCTGTGATGTAATTTCCCTTATCTGTCTTGCTCGGTAAACTATGCAGGGCAGCTCCAAACTGAGAAAGCTCAACCGTGTGCCCATTGGCCTTTTAATGATGGCAGCAGTACCAGGGATCACTGAATATCCAGGGGCATCCGGGAAATGGTGTGTACCTCCAGCCATGTTGCTTGGGAGAATCGAGCTGGCATTGAATGAGAGGGACACCATGGAGTGGGGTGGATAGTTAATGAGGTGAGTTCGATAAGATAACACCAGGAAACTAGCTCGGCCTCGTGCAGACATTCCTTCTGTCACATTCAATGAAAATGGCGCTGAAACAAATTATTGTTCGATTCAACCAAATGAGTCGAAGACTCTGCTGATCCCACTCCCAGTTACAACGCTGCAGGACAAATGCTTATCCAAAACACTCCATCATCTTAATTTACATCAAAATCCTGCTCACCCATCATTCCTGTAAACAGTGGCCTATATTGCAAGCTGCTGTCGAAATGTTTTCCTTTCACAATTTGTAAACCTACCATCAGATCCTTCTCTGAAATTCTCTCTCCATCTCCCCCTCTCTTTTAACCAAGTTCCTCCCATTTGTTGGTATTTAAACTGATTCCCCCGCCATCTCTCTTTGGCAGTGAGTGTCACTTCCACAGCACTCTTTGTCATGCCACAATGGACATACGGAGCTGTAAATGGAGGGGAGCTGCACATCCTGCCACTTCCAGCATGAGCTGCAAGTTCCCCACGCTGGGCAGGGATCTAACACAGTGTTATTCAGCAATGCAGCAATTTGTGTACACGGCTGTGTATGCTGGGAAGGTAACTTCCAGATTAATGGATAAGTTCACTGCTATTCACTGCACAGCTCCCCATGCTGCACAGATATCCAGTCCGGGTGTATAGAACAATGCCTTTGTGTGTTCTGTACAGCGCCCTATGCTGAACAGATTATCTAGTCCAAGTTTATGGATCAGTGCACTGTTGGACGCATAAGTAGTGAACTGGTGAGCTCTAAACAGTGTTCGATCCTGGACGGATTGCTGAGCAGTACACGAGCCTGGTCTACGCAGTGCTTCATGCTGAGCAGGTATCTCATCTGGGCATATACGTGTCCGGGCTGGATCTGTGAAGTGGATTGAGTATCCGATATAAATCCTGACATGATTATCACTCCTCCAGCTCGGCCCAATCCGCAGGTAAATGTGAGGTGCTGTGTTTGTGCAATCGCATAATTCTGTTGGAAAACCTAGCAGAATAACAGTTTATTTAACTACTATACAGTAACTGCTCCAATACGGTATCATCCAATAAGCACATTAATGTCAAAAAAAAATGCAGGAAACAGATTGTCTGACATGCAGTTCTCCAATCCAGGAGGAAAGAACATCAAAAGACAGTTCCAAGAAAAATCACAGAGACAGTGTGTAGCACCCGGGAGGGATTTACTGCCTTCCAACCCTGCTGAGACTCCAGCAATAACTGGCAAAAGGTAAAACTAAGAATCCTGGTTCTGTGAGAGTTTGACCATCACTCCACAGGACCAGGCCGCGCCTGCAAGAACACAAGAACGGACTTTACCTACATCGTCTATGGCTCTGTACATGTCTCTCAAAAATGCCTAAATGT
>NW_025166140.1:0-1661 GCF_004010195.1 Chiloscyllium plagiosum
TGATGCATGCGATTCTTAATAAGTGTTTTGTCAAATGAAATCTGTAGCAGGTTGGGTAGAAGTGATTCATCTTGGTGAAAAGAGCACAGAGAGATAGCACGAAACAATGGAGATGTTTCAAAAGTGTCAGGGGCTGGGTGTAGGGGCACCCGAGAACTAGCTGTAAATGCACAGTAGAGAATTGCTGATGTGGGTGCCGTGCTTGGGCACGGACAGACTTACACATTGGTCTCATCCTTTCCCCTTGCTCTCGCCATTGATGAATGCTGGACATAAGACACATATAAACACAAGATGTGGGAAGCAAACTCCCTCTCGTTATGCACACTTGATGCATCATATTGAACTATGAACACCTGGAGAAGTCAGCAAGTTAACTGCAGGGACTGAATCTAAACTGTATATCAATAACCGCAGATTTATGCAGCTTAAACATGAAAACTGATTTGAAATGTCTTTATACACATGTCATTAACAGACGGTTCGTTCTAATACCCGTGTGGCTGAAAGAAGTCGACACCACATTTCAGAAATAAAAGAGTGATTCCATTACAAACATTGTCCTTGCTAAGTAGCAGTTACTCAACGTGAAAAATAGAATGTGATTTCTAGTGAGCATACGTCAATTAGCACGATTATCTTACTTCGGATTGACTGCAATATGCACATTCAAAATAAGTTTTAAGAAAGAAGTCCTTTTGAAAATAATGATTCGGTGGTGATTAAAAGTAAGATTAAATTCTCATGATGTGGATATTGCACCAATGGCTCCAGTGGTGGAAATGGTCAGTGGGCAGTATTTCTATGATGGTATAGCGGTATGTGAGCTGCCGGGGATGGGAGCTCCCTTTTCATCTGGAGCAGCGTCTGTTGACATGGACCAGGGAGCATTGTGACATCAGTCTGGGAGTTCTAACCACACCTGGAGCAGCTTTCATTGACATGGAGCAGGGAGCTTTGGGGCAGCAGGCTGGGAGTTCCAACCTCACCTGGAGCAGCTTCTATTGACATGAAGCAGCAGGGAGCATTGGGACATCAGACTGCGAGATCCAACATCATTTGGAGCAGCTTCAGTTGATATGGAGCAGTTCGCTTTGCGAGATCAGTCTGGGAGCTCCACTCTCACCTTGAGCTGCTTTTAATGACATGGCGCAGCAGGGAACATTGGGACATCAGACTGGTAGACCCAACATCAACTGGACCTTTTCGATTGAAATGGAGCAGGGAGTATTGGGACATCAGACTGGGAGCTGCAACTTCAACTAGAGTAGCTTCTACTGACATGGAGCAGCATGGAGCATTGGAACGTCAGGTTGGGAGCTCCAACCTCTCCTGGAACAGGTTTTATTTGCATGGAAGAGGACGCAGTATTGGGACATTAGGCTGGAGGAAAGGGTATTCAACTATTTTAATCTGAAGTAAAATAGGTTTCAACACCTCAGGTGTTAACTGATATATGAAAATTCTGTCATGGGAAAATAATTAATTCATTAGATATTAAAGACAAGTCCTGCAAATATTCAACTCAGGAGAGAAATGGAAGTGATGTTTCAAGTCTTTGACTTTTCTTTTCTGGCCGACTCTGCACTAGGTTTCATCACCGGAAGGACGTTTTTACTAATTTCATGTTATTCAGTTTCCTGCAAATACGGACAGGTCAT
>NW_025166141.1:0-1661 GCF_004010195.1 Chiloscyllium plagiosum
AGTAGATATTGAGGCTTTGACCAGCAAAAAGGAAGCGTGGCTCAGATTCAGTCAGCTGGGATCAATGGAATCCCTGGAGGTATACAGGGCAATATAGGATTTTAGTGAAGAAGGAAATCAGGAGGTCGAAAAAGGGGCACAAAGTAGCCTTGGCTGAGCAGATTAGGGTGAATCCAAAAACGTTCGTTTAGTGTATTAAATAAAAAAGAATAACTAAATGAGAATATGACCCCTCAATGTCCAAAGTGGGCATACATGTCGAGAACCGTGGGAGATATGCGAGATTCTCAATGAATATTTCTCCTCTGTCTTTACCGTGGAGAAACACATGAAGACTTGGGAGGTTAACCTGGTGATATCTTGGGGTCAATATCACAGGAGAGGATGTGTTGTAGGCATTAGAATGTATGAAGGTGGATAAATCTCCTGGTCCTAAACAGATGCATCCAAGAATACTGCAAGAGGCTACAGAAGAAACTACGGGGACCAGGGTGATATTTTTGTATCATCGTTAACCACAGATTAGGGTCCAGAATATTGGAGGGTAGGAAGTGTTGTGCCATTATTCAAGAAGGGAAGCAAAGAAAAACCTGGGAACTATAGACCAGAAAGTCTAATATCTGTGGTCGGTCGGTTACTTGAGAAGATTCTAGGGGATACGATATGCATGCTTTTGGAAGGACAGGGTTTGATTCGGCATAGTTTTTTTGCCGATTCCCTACAGTATGGAAACAGGCCAGTTGGCCCAACAAGGCCACACCGACACTCTGAACAGCAACCCACCCGGTCCCATTCTCCTACCCTATGTTTACCCCGACTAATGCACATAACACTATGTGTAACTTACCATGGCCAATTCAACTAACCTGGACCAGAAAGTCTAATATCTGTGGTCAGTCGATTACCTGAGAAGATTCTAGGGGATACGATATGCATGCTTTTGGAAGGACAGGGTTTGATTCGGCATAGTTTTTTGCCGATTCCCTACAGTATGGAAACAGGCCAGTTGGCCCAACAAGGCCACACCGACCCTCTGAACAGCAACCCACCCCGGTCCCATTCTCCTACCCTATGTTTACCCCGACTAATGCACATAACACTATGTGTAACTTACCATGGCCAATTCAACTAACCTGTATAACTTTGGATTGTGGGAGGAAAATGGAGCACCCGGAGGAAATCCACACAAACACGGGAAGAATGTGCAAACTCCACACAGAGACTCACCCGAGGCTGTAACCAAACCTGGATCCATGACACTATGACGCAGTTGTGCAAATCACTGAGCCACCATACCACCCTTGCTTTTTTCAATACAGTTCAATGACGCAGGTATTAAATCTATTCTGCCCTTCACCCATAATTATGTTCCATCATCACATACCATGGATAATTTATTCTCCACTGAAAATGTCGTCTTATTATTATTTGTTATTGTTTGTTATTAGCAATTTTAATAATAATTATTAATAGTTGTTTTTATAGTGAAAAGATTCCATGGCTTTGTGAGTGGGAGATCATGCCTCACAAATTTCTTTGAGTACTTTGATGAAGTGACCAGGAATATTGATGAGGGTAGGGCGGTAGACGTAGCCTGTATGGTTTTCAGTAAGGCCTTTGACAAGGTAACCCTTGGTAGGCTGGTCTGGAAGGTTAGAATC
>NW_025166142.1:0-1661 GCF_004010195.1 Chiloscyllium plagiosum
TACTATTCCTAATAAATCCCTGTTTTCCAAATCCATGTGCATCTTATCCCTCACAATATTCTCAAGTAATTTACCTTACACAGATGTTAAACTCACTGGTCAATAGTTCCCAGGCTTTATTGTTCAGTCCTTCTTGAATAAGGGTACAATATTTGTTATCCTTCAATCTTCCAGGAACGCACCTGTGGTAAATGATGATCAAAATTATCAGCCAGGGCCCCCGCAAATTCTTCTCTAGCCCCTTGCAGCGTCCTTGGATATATCTGGTAAGGACTGTGAAATTTATCCAACATCAAACATTCTAGTACATCCAATACCTCCTCTACTGTCATATGAACTTCCCCTAAGATATCACCACTAACTTCCCCAAATTTACAAGTATTCATGTCTTTCTCCACGGGAAACACAGAGGAGAAAGATATTTTGAGGACATCGCCCATCTCTTATGATTCCACACATTGATGTCCACATTGGTCTTTTAGGGGTTCTATTCTCTTGCTAGTTAATGTTTTTCCTTTAATATACTGGAAGTACCTGTTTGGACTTATCCTGATCTTCTCAGCCAAGGCTACCTCATGTCCCCTTTTCAGCCCTCCTGATTTCCTTCTTCAGTAAACTCCTGTATCCCTTGTATATCTCCAGGGGTTCCCTTGATCCCAGGTGCCTGGACCTGAGCCATGCCTCCACATGTTTTCTGGTGAAAGCCTCAATATCTCTTGTCCGCCAAGGTTCCTCATTCCTGTCAACTTTCCTTTCACCCTCACAGGAACATATAGATCTGGAATTCCAGCTGTCTCACTTTTCAGGCCTTCTACATGGCGGAGGTCCCTTTGCCTGCAAACAGACTACTCCATTCGACCCCTTTGAACTGCTGTCTAATTCCATCAAAATACACCATCCCCAATTTAGAACTTAAATCTGAGCACCAATTTTTTCCTTCTCCATAACTATTTAAAATTAATAAAACTATAATCCGTGGTACCAGAGTGTACATCTACTGTCATCTTAATCACCTGTCTTGCCCTAATTATTAAGACTAGGTCAAATTTTGCCCCTTCCCGATTAGGACCCTCTATATACTGCTGGAGGAAACTATCCTGATGCATTTCATGGATTCGATCCCATCAAATACCTTAACGCTCTGGCAGTCCCAGTCTGTGCTATAAAATTTAAAACTGTTGGAATCTATTATACAGCGTGTGATATTGGATATTTAGAAATTAACAGCCACAATGGAGAGAATCCGTATATATTTCTGACAGATGTCTAACTAGATGTGCTATTAGTTGTTAGACTCCATCTACCAATCCCTGAGAAAAGGAACAGGAAGTGACTTCACTCCAGAAAATAACATCACCACAGGAAATGACATCAACAATCCAAAGAAACTGAAACATTCAAGTAGAAAGCAGGAATTTTCAGTATTGCCTCGCATGAGGTCCAGCGAAGATTTAACCTAGTAAGGTAATGAAAAGTCTGGAAATTAACCTCCCAGCTCAGCAAGCAAACCTGCATCCATTGTGTATAGTGTTGGTGACCCAATCTGAGAGAGAATATACTGACCACAAAAAAGTGTAATGGACACTCTCCTGATTAATGCCTCAGATTGCGAGGTTGCCTGATGAGGGAAATCGGCCTATGTTCTCCAGAGTTTAAAGGAA
>NW_025166143.1:0-1661 GCF_004010195.1 Chiloscyllium plagiosum
TGCCTGCATCTCTGTGCAGTGAGGTATCTCTTTATTTTTGAGAGTGAGAAAGCTGACATTGGAACTGCCAGTGGGCTTAAAGTGAGAATTGCCCTTCGCTGATCATTGCTCCTTATTCGGTTGGTGGGACGTAGATATTTCAGAATCTCCACACAAGTCATCCCGGTCCCCTTTGTCTCCTCCCAAGGTCCTCCCCACATGGCGTGGGGAGGGGAGAGGGAACAGAAGTCAGGCACCCCACCACCTGGGATGGCCTTTTTCTGTCCTGTTCCAGGCTTATTCTTCTGGATTGGGAGAAAGTGAGGGAGGGTGTGAGGGTGGCCCTGCTGTTAGTGCTTGTACAGGTGGGTGCCATGATGAGGAGTCCTGAGTGAGTCAGTTTACAGTGTTATATCCACGTCGTGTTATTAGTGTGGAGGCTATTGCATAAGTGACGGAGAAAATGAGGGAAGAAAGGTGCTGAATTCAATAGTGAGAGTGTTAGTGCCTGAGCCTTATTTGGAGATAGAGCTTTAGCCTTGTTCGGGGGTAGGTGCTATAACAGATATACAGTGAGTGTGAGGAAGCAGACAGAATACATTGACACTTATTCTGGCAGAGCAGCGTAGATTATTGATGCTTATGCTTTATTGTTGAACATTTATTCAGATCATCCCAGCGTCGAGATGAGCCTCGTCGAATGTCTTGTCCATGTCGATCAATAACGACACGGACCATGTCCCTCAGCTTTCACGGAATCAGTTTAGGTAGAGCTTACAAATAGCAAGGAGAAGCAAACACTGATATTTTATGTATATAAACCAAAACAGTAGCAGAAAATCTGAACATCATGTGCTCTGGAAATTACACATGCAAGTCTTGTGAATGCTGCAGTCTTATTGGGTGGTCTCAAGTTGTATCTAAACTGCGTTAACTAAATGACTGCTCATGCTGTGAAAAATAAATTCCATAAGTGTAGAAAAGGTGGGTTGAAATGCATGTTGTGAACCAAATTGGAGAGCAGGTTATTTCGGAATTGATGTTGTGTGGTACAAAAGACTAATTACTAATCTTACTCTGAAGCAGCTTTTGAGGAATAGTGACTTTAATGAGGTGCATTTTACATGGCGTCCACATGCATTATCGAATGTGTGAACATTCTGGTCAAATATCATGGAAGCCTGGAGGTTAGAGGGTCAAGCTCGCTCCAGTAAATTGGGAAAGTACAATATAACATTCACTAGGAGACAAGCAATGGTTGTTTGAGTCATAGAGTACTAGAGCACGGACACAGGTCCTTCAGCTCAAAGTGGTCCATTCTGAACAAAACGTCCACTCACACCAACCCATTTCACTGCCATTGCCCTGTATCCTTCTAATCCTTTCCTATCCATGTATTTGTACAAATGCTTTTTAAGTGTTGTTAATGTATCCACCTCAACCACTTCCCCTGGCAGCTCATTCCATATGCATACCAAGATGTGTGTAAAAATCATTGCTCGTCAGTTTCCCTTTTATTCTTACCTCCTGACCTTAAACTGATGCCCTCTAGTCCGTGATTGCTGCCCAACCCTGTGAAGAAAATACTGGGTGCATTCACTCCATCCATGCCTCCTGTGACCTTTTAAGCGTCCATAAGATCCCCCTCCGTCTCATATACTCTAAAGTAAAAAGTTCTAGCT
>NW_025166144.1:0-1661 GCF_004010195.1 Chiloscyllium plagiosum
CCAACATGTTTAATTGGAAGCACTAGCTTTCGGACCGCTGCTCCTTCATCAGGTGACAGTTATTTTTTATTCACTCACAGGATGTAGGCATCACTGGTTGGGTCAGAATTCATTTCCTATTCCTTGCTGCCCAAGAGAAGGTAGTTGGGATGTGTGGTGGTAGCAAGGAAGTGTTAGGATTGATGAAGGAGATGACCAGTGTGTTATAGAGGGAACAATCCCTGTGAAATGCTAACAATGAAGAGAAAGGGAAGATGGAAATTAATTTTCTATTACTCTTGATTGCTGTGCTCTAAGGTGTATCATACTATGCAGCTTTTCTGGAAAAAAGGATTGAAAATCCTATTCTATTACAAACAGGCCTTTTAGCAAGGTCCTTCTGAAACTTCTGTTATTGACAGAAAGCAGACTTCTGTGCAGATTGTTCTGGAAGCATTGTGATGGAATTGTCATCTATGGAAATGCAACTTTTAAATTCTGTCCTCAAAAGCAATTAAAAATTCAGCCTTTCATACTGGAGAAGTAAGTTCCTTTCAATCAAAAGATTCTGTCTTGTCTTCCAATGTCCTTATTTTCAAAGTTAAAATATCTTCATCAAAATAGGTAGTTGACATGCCATCAAATTTACAAAATCAGATTTAAGGTAATCATGAAATCAAACCACTTTCTCTTTGTAATATGATAGTGACACAATAGCTTTTTAAATTATTTGTGAAAGTGAAAAAAATCTATTGTAAAAGACATTCTGAAGTGTTAAAATCATGAAATGTCAAACCATTACCAGAAACAGAAATTTTCCTAAAACTTTACCCAGCAGCAAATTGCAATTTGCCCAAAATGTAGTTGCCCTCAAATAAGGATACAGGACATGCTCGACCCCACATGCTCCTACGCCAACGGTATCCAGGTGCTATACGTTTCATTGCTGCAACAGATCGGAACAGATCATCCTGTTTAGGAAAATTTAAAAACAATATCATTAAGTCATTTTGGTGCAAAACTCTACAATGCAGTTCAAAAGAGATTTAATGGTAATTTTAACACAAAAATAGTTATTCATCAAAACAAAAGATTGGGAGTGGGATCAGAATCCAAGAGATCTAGAATGTAGGAGATGATAGTTCGTGAGGGCGGGTGCATGACAGTGACATATATTCTATAAATTGAATTAGGAGGAAGAAAATCTTGCTCCTCTTGGATTCACAGTCTAGTTTGGTCAACTAAAATAAATTGCTAAAGTCAAACAAACTATTGAATTTAGATATTTAGAGGACCTAATACTTCTTTGAGTCATATGTTACAATGATTCTTTTTCTTTTCGCAAAACAGCAGAAAGGACATATTCTACCTGGTATAAGCTTAATAAGCTGGTTAGAATCTGGAAGGTAAAGACTATGTGGATGAATTGAGAAGTCATTAGGTTCAAAACAAATACCTAAAAGAGACATTCCCATTTATGCATTGGAAGTTGTTTCTTAGGGAGAGTTGCCACATTGCAAAAACTGAATTGAAATGTTCAAAGAATGTTGCCACAAATATTGGGTCTTGTACTCAAGTGTATATATTGTAAGACACAGAAAGCAGTTTAAAAGGTCCTCCAGATTTCAAAGCACACAGCTGTTATAACTGAACAACTTCCATGCAAAATTAAATGCTGAATA
>NW_025166145.1:0-1661 GCF_004010195.1 Chiloscyllium plagiosum
TGGAAGATTGCTCGGTAACTCTGCCTGAAAACTGAAATTTAAAAGAGTCCAGGATAAAATAATCCCTTAAATCTACAACAGACACATGCACAAACACTCATATATGAACAAACATGCAAACACAGTAACACAGTAGCGCCTGTTTCCACACTGTAGGGAATCTAATTTACTCTAATTTAATCTAATCTGATAAGATATATTATAAAATAAGCGGCTTCTAATTAAGACTGAGTTAAGGATACTTTTTTCTCCTTGTGGATTTTCACATTCCCAGGGAACAGTGAAGACTGGGTTATTGAAGGTATTCAAGGCTGAGCTGTACTGACCATTGATAGACAACAGAGTCAGTGTTTATTGGGAACAGACAGGAAAAGGATGCTCAGACACAATCATATCAGCCAAGAGCATTCTGAATGTTGCAGCAGGCCTGAGGGGGCGATTGGCCAACTGATGATCCTACCTCCTGTGTTGTTCTCTCAATCCACTCCTCAATGCTGTTACAGAGGGAGAGAAAGACCACATTCAGCCAGTAAGGCAATAAGACAGCGGGAGACCATTATGCCCCTCTAAGGAGTTTGACAGAAACGAGCTGATGGTATTCAGCCCTCCAGTACACACTACACAGCACAGGACGAGGCCATTCAAACTGCCTTCGGTGCTGAGCATTCACAGCAGCCTCTTGAATATAGCAGGAAGTAGTGCTTCGAGATTAATATTGGTTTGCAGGTTGGAAAACTGGTACAGATTAATCTCTGAGGCACTCCACGAGTTGCAGGTATTTGGATGACCCGATGGATTGAAGCTATATGAGCTAATTTATCAAGATAGTCATTCAATGCTTTGTCAAGTGGACGCAGGGAGTCAGCAATGGGATGCAGACAGGGGTGGTTTAGTGCGATACAGGCAGGGAGTCAGCAATGGGATACAGGCAGGGAGTCAGCAATGGGATACAGGCAGGGAGTCAGCAATGGGATACAGGCAGGGAGTCAGCAATGGGATACAGGCAGGGAGTCAGCAATGGGATACAGGCAGGGAGTCAGCAATGGGATACAGGCAGGGAGTCAGCAATGGGATACAGGCAGGGAGTCAGCAATGGGATACAGGCAGGGAGTCAGCAATGGGATACAGACAGGGAGTCAGCAATGGGATACAGACAGGGAGTCAGCAATGGGATACAGACAGGGAGTCAGCAATGGGATACAGACAGGGAGTCAGCAATGGGATACAGACAGGGAGTCAGCAATGGGATACAGACAGGAGTGGTTTAGTGCGAAAATCTTCAGCAGAAACTGTTTAATGTGGATTATGAGAGTGGGTGTTTTAGAAGAAGGATATAAAATCAGTAACTGTTTAAATGGTGAGAGATTTCAGAACTCAGTGACACACAAGGGATTTGTGAGTACTGTTGTATGAATCATGTGAAGTTCGTCACCATGTGTTGCAAATGATTAGGAAAGTAAATGGAATGATGCTGCTAAGGGTATCGGGTTTAATCGTAGGAATGTTTTACTGCATTAGTACAGGGCATCGCTGAGATCACGCCTGACGCAATGTAAAATGTTTTGAATCCTAAATTGACAAAAAGAAAGATTCAAACTGAGGAAGGACACCATTCAGACCCACAATTATAACTTTGATTTCTCTTCACAGAAGTT
Source organism: Chiloscyllium plagiosum (assembly GCF_004010195.1). NCBI lineage: Eukaryota > Metazoa > Chordata > Chondrichthyes > Orectolobiformes > Hemiscylliidae > Chiloscyllium > Chiloscyllium plagiosum. Next base: position 1,656 of record NW_025166145.1, read on the forward strand.
GCCATA
>NW_025166146.1:0-1661 GCF_004010195.1 Chiloscyllium plagiosum
ATGGCATCGGTGATGAAAGCCAATGCGGACTCCCGGCCCCAGTGCGGACCCAGACACCCAGCCGCAGAGTGGACACGGACTCCCGGCCTCAGTGTGGACACGGACTCCCGGCCTCAGCGCGTACCTGGACTCGCGGCCCCAGTGTGGACCCGGACTCCCAGCCCCAGTGCGGACCCAGACTCCCGGCCTCAGTGCGGACCCGGACACGCGGCCCCAGTGCGGACCCAGACTCCCAGCCTCAGTGTGGACACGGACTCCCGGCCTCAGTGCGGACCCGGACATCCAACCCCAGTGCGGACCCGGACACCCAGACCCAGTGCAGACCCGGACACCCGCCTCAGTCCGGACCCAGAGCGGACCTAGACACCCGGCCCCAGTGTGGATCCAGACTCCCGGCCTCAGTGCGGACTCGGACTCCCGGCCTCAGTGCGGACCCAGACACCCGGCCCCAGTGCGGACTCAGACTCCCAGCCCCAGTGCGGACCTAGACTCCCAGCCCCAGTGCGGACCTAGACTCCCAGCCCCAGTGCGGACCCAGACACCTGGCGTCAGCGCGGACCCGGACACGCGGCCCCAGTGTGGACCCAGACTCCCGGCCTCAGTGTGGACATGGACTCCCGGCCCCAGTGCGGACCCAGACCCCTGGCCTCAGTGCGGACACGGACTCCCAGCCCCAGTGCGGACTGGGACTCCTGGCCTCAGTACGGACACGGACTTCCGGCCTCAGTGCGGACCCAGACTCCCGGCCACAGTGCGGACCTGGACACCCGGCCCCAATGCGGACCGGGATTCCCAGCCCCAGTGCGGACCCAGACTCCCGGCCTCAGTGTGGACCCGGACTCTTGACGCCAGTGCGGACACAGACTCTCGGCCTCACTGCGGACCCGGATATCCGTCCTCAGTGCGGACCTGGACTCCCAGCCCCAGTGCGGACCTGGACTCCCAGCCCCAGTGCGGACCCGGACTCCCGGCCCCAGTGGGGACCCGGACTCCCGGTCTCATTGTTGACCCTGACTCCCAGCCCCAGTGCGGACCCAGACTCCCGGCCTCAGTGCGGAACCAGATTCCTGGCCTCAGTGAGGACCTGGACATGCGGCCCCAGTGCGGACCCAAACTCTCAGCCCCACAGTGGATCCGGACATCGACCTTAGTGCCGACCCAGACACTCGGCCTCAGTGCCGACCCAGATTCCTGGGCTTAGTGCCGACCCAGACACTCGGCCTCAATGCCGACCCAGACTCCTGGCCTTCAAACCAACTCGGAGATGCGACCTTAGTGCCCTCCTGGACACTCGGCCTTAGAGCAGACCCAGACACTCAGCCTCAGTGCCGACCCAGACTCCTGGCCTTAGCGCTGACCCAGCACTCAGCCTTAGAGCAGACCCAGACACTCAGCCTCAGTGCCGACCCAGACTCCTGGCCTTAGTGCCGACCCAGACACTCGGCCTCAATGCCGACCCAGACACACGGCCTTCAAACCAACTCGGAGATGCGACCTTAGTGCCCTCCTGGACACTCAGCCTTAGAGCAGACCCAGACACTCAGCCTCAGTGCCGACCCAGACTCCTGGCCTTAGTGCCGACCCAGACACTCAGCCTTAGTGCCGACCCAGTCACTCGGCCTTAGTACCGACCCAGAACACTCGACCTTAGTGCCGACCCA
>NW_025166147.1:0-1661 GCF_004010195.1 Chiloscyllium plagiosum
TGGTTCATTTTAGTAAGACGGGTTTTGGCCAAAGTGTGCAGGAAGCAGTGTATGCAGGATGGTTGTCATCAGAGGATTCAGCAACAACTCCCCCACCCTGGTGGACTCAGAGTCAGATTCATTGATTTGGTTCTTAGTCCGCAGACAAGAGCTAGGAAACTGAATTCAAAGAGAGGAGAGAGTGTGAGAACTGGGTGTGGAGGAAAGGAGTGAGGAGATTGTTTTGGATTTCAGTTCACAGAAGAAAGAAATTGTTTGACTGAGAGTTAAAACTTTGGGGATCAAGAAACTGCAATTTAATACTATAATTGTCTTATAAAGATCCATTCTGTATTAACATGGTGAGTTGTTTTCTCAGTTGTAGGGTACTGAAAGGGTGGATTTGTGGATGAGAAATTCTAGTTGAACTTCATGTTCAGATCTGATAGTTACTTGATCCGTGAAGATCTGAATATCATTGACTTTTTCATGTGTAAGGAAAGGTGTGTATTCTGTCCATATGTGAATATTTTAAATGTCAGTGTGACTGGAAACATTACTGAGGTACAGCCAAGTCTATATTAGTGTGAAGAGTGTGGAGAAAGAGCTCATTTGTTTTTGAAAGTCTGAAAAATCATGGCACGTTTCCCAGGAACAATTAAGCCACAGCTTTGCTTTGTAGAAGGACACGTCTTTAATTAACCATGCAACCAGAAAGACACAAGGATACCTGCACCATGGGAAACACTATGAAAACGGGATTGTTGTAAAGGAGTTCATTCTCGATCATGGATTGTAATCCATTGGCGTTGTCACGTCGGTTCCAGCACCGTGGGGAAATACTGGAAATGTGAAGAATGCACTGTAGTTTTCAGTTATTAGACTGTAAAAAGTGCAGAACAATTTACAAGGATGTTGCCAGGGCTCAGGGATCTGAGTTATAGGGAGAGGTTGGACAAGCGAGGATTTTTTTGTTTAGTGCAGAGGAAACTGAGTGGGTACTTTTCTAGAAGTGTATAAGAGCATGAGGGACATGGATAAGGTGAATGCACTCAGTCTTTTTCCTAGGGAATCAAGGACTGGACGGCATCAGTTTAAGATTAGAGAAGAAAGAATAAACGGGAAGCTGAGGGGCAATTGTTTTACACAGAGGGTGGTATGTATATGGAATGAGCTGCCAGTGGAAGTAGTTGAGGTGGGTACATTAACAACATGTAAAAGACAATTGGACAAATACATGGATAGCAAAGGGTCAGAAGCAAATGGGCCAAATGCAGGGAAATGGGGTTAGTGTGGATGGACATTCTGATCAGCATGGGCCACTTTCGGCCAAAGGGCCTCTATCTGTTGTCGGATTCTATAACTCTAAGTGCATCTGCTATTTCTCCCACTAGCTCTGTTGGTATCCTGGGATGTGTTCCATCAGGGCAATGAGACTTGTCTACCTTTAGCTCCATTAGCTTGTCCAGCTCTAACTCTTTCACGATAATGGTTATTTCTTGGTCCTCACCTTCCTCAGTCTCCTTATCAATTACTGGCATGTTCTTTGTATCCTCCACTGTGAAGACTGACTGCTGTGTCCTAATATTCCTGAACCCTGCTGGATAGGTATAAGCAGGCACAGAACTCTGAGAGGTCTTCTTTGAGTATTTATTGATGAAACATGGCAGTTACCTGGATAG
>NW_025166148.1:0-1661 GCF_004010195.1 Chiloscyllium plagiosum
GCCTTTCTCATGTTTTTTTTTCTGAAATACATCAAATTGTATGTTTGGCTAACTTTAACACTTCTATTACAATGACCTGAATGTAAATAAAATAAATTCAGTTCTTATATTTTCTTTGAAGGCCCAATACTTACGCAGAATTGGATATGCACAGTTGTAGTACTTTTCTGGTTCACACTCAGGCCCATTTCCTTAAAAAAAATCCATTTAACAATGTTAAAATTGCTGACTATAATTACATATAAGCCAAACATTTATTTGTCAAGTTGTGAATAAAACTAGATTGTAACATGTTTGTGACATCAATAAATTACTTCAATATTAAGGTGCAGTTTATGGCTTACACCTAACCCAAAACAGCAACCCCATGAATGTTAAATGGCCTACTGTTGTTTCTGTGCCCTGATACTGCATCTGACCTACTACCACTGTAGGTTTAGTAATTTAATGATTTCTATAGAATATTGTTTTGTATTGGTAACTCTCCTTTGATACTATTATCTCGAGTCTTTGACCCCTGAGTTGTCATTACACCATCAATGCCACCATGTCCACTGTCTCTTGATTTCCTTACTGATCAAAAATCTATCTAATTCAGCCTTAAATATATTTAATGACCCAGTCTTGACAGCCCTCTGTGGTGGAATGCATTCCACACATTTACTACCCTCTGGAGAAGAAATTGCTCTTCATCTCTCTCCCATATGGACAACACCTTATTCAAAGATTATGCACTCTGATCCTAAACTCCCTAACAAGGGGAAACAATCTCAGCATGGCTATTCTGTCAAGCCCCCTAAGATTCCTGTAGATTTCAATAAGATCATACCTCATTCTTCTGAACTTCAATAAGATTAGGCATATGCTATTCAACCGCTCCTGAGAAGAAATTCCCTCTGTACCTAGGATTAACTTAGTGAACCTTTTATGGATTGGATCTAATGCCAGTAAATTTTCCTTCAATAAGAGGGCCGAGGCTGTTCACAGTATTGTGGTATGGTCTGCTGATCGCCTTGTATAGTTTTAACAAGACTCCTCTCTTTTTATCCTTCATTCCCTTTGAAATAAAAGCTAACATTCCCCATTACTCAATGAAATTAAGCTCAATTTTATTTCTTCAATGAAGCTACCATAAGATGTGCCATAAGGTAAGTGGAAGTCATTGATGGACACTGTGTTAAAGCCCAGTAGAATAAAAAAAACTTTTTGATTATCAACAAATTGAATGGTGTTTAGAATTATTGTTAGATGCAGCATGAATAGTAGTACAATCTATATTGCCTTTCAGCCATGACTTTCTAATTCAGTTTCCTGTCTGATATTATTTTATAAATCTCTATAAGGTCACCCATTCTTGAGGGGTGACCTTCTAGAGGTTTATAAAATAATGAGGGGTATGGATAGGATAAATAGGTAAGGTCTTTTCCCTGGGGTGGGGAGTCCAAAACTAGAGGGCACGGGTTTAGGGTGAGAGGGGAAAGATATAAAAGGGTCCAAAGGGGCAACGTTTTCACACAGAGGGTCATGCTCTGTGAATGAGCTGCCAGAGGAAGTGATGGAGGCTATATAATTACAACATTTAAAAGGCATCTGGATGGGTATATGAATCGGAAGGGTTTAGAGGGATATGGTAAAAACAAGGGCTGCAGATGCTGGAAACC
>NW_025166149.1:0-1661 GCF_004010195.1 Chiloscyllium plagiosum
ACAATCATTTGCATAACGTAGCATTCGTTGATTCCGTCAATCCAACAACATTGGCATGAGGCACCATCGATTTTAGAAATGGTCTCGACGGTGCCACAATGGCAAGATTTAGCAACACCGTCTCAAAATAAGGAACACAAAGGGCAGATCACATAAATATGCGATGGAATCGATTGTCTTGAGTAAGACGATGAATCTTTGGAATTCGTCAGTGGTACAAAACGAATTATCAACTGTGTTCTCTCAAATTGTGGAGATGACACGATGGACTAAATGATAGAATTCTATACCTACAATTTTCATATTATGGTATTTGATCATCTTCAGCATATTCTTGCATTGACAGTGGTAATGCTTTGTTATTGAATGCATTCAATCCTGAGTAGGACTGACCTTTGGTATTCAAGGAATTCAAGATATATGTTTACTAATGGCAGTATAATCTTGTTTCGTCACAATCAGATCAGGGATAATTTCATTCGAAGAGCCAGCAGAAGTTCCATGCAAAATCACATTTAAGTGTCTTCATGTTGGTTATAACGTCATGATCTGACTGGTTCATTTGAGCCATGATTTTTTTTTTGGAAGTCATCATTTATAATTCCAAACAACACCGTTAGCAAACGATTTCAGTGAGTCACAATCTCACGTTAACTTATTCCTGCTGGCCCATCCCCACGCCACGCCCTAGACCATTCAATATTATTCCAAATCAAAATGATGCTATCTTCAGACCTTATTTCTAGATATACCACAACACTTATGTTGGAGTGATAATCTGATTCAGTATCATGTTTTGTTCCTTTGACCTTATTTAAACTGCATTTATCATGAATGAACACTTACACATCTGTCTCGAGCCAAAACCTATGAGTGTTTGCATCCCTAGGGACAGTGAGGTCTGCAGATGCTGGAGATCAGAGCTCAAAATGTGTTGCTGGAAACGTGCAGCAGGTCAGGCAGCATCTAGGGAACAGGAGAATCGACGTTTCGGGCATATTCCTGAAGAAGGGCTTATGCCCGAAACGTCGATTCCCTGTTCCCTGGATGCTGCCTGACCTGCTGCGCTTTTCCAGCAACACATTTTCAGCTCCCTAGGGACAGTGCCTCAGCTTTATGCACCACTCTATCCTGCCGAAACTTAACAAAACATCTTCGTGTCATTTCAAGTGTATACAGCGTCATCGAAGCATAATGGGCATTGAAGTACAAGTAATTAACTGAAAATGTTTATTCAAATACTAAACATGTTAACATCCAGGATGCTAATTGTCACACCTTTGGCTTTACCGTCTGCCTCCAAGACCTTTAATTGACACACTGGAGGTTTTGCGAATTATATAAATAAGAGATCCTCTCAATGAATCATCACTTCGAGCAAGCAGCAGACTGTGAATCTTGGGAGAGGACCAGGACAGTTCAGGATCTGAGAGTAAAACGTTGGTGTGCTATGTCAATGGAATAAGTCTTCATGCAACAGAATTGAATCTTTCCAGAATCGATCAGTATCGACATTATTTACAGAAACAGATTATATTCTAAGAGCAGTGAATAGGAGTATGTCCACAATGGATTCGAATCTGAAAACCACACGTTGTAGAGTTACAGCAATCAACAGAAGCGTGTATCACGCATTTCATGTTCTATCTACACGCTATGAC
>NW_025166150.1:0-1661 GCF_004010195.1 Chiloscyllium plagiosum
CAGCTGACTGAGTGAACCCCCTCCCGTACATGGAGCAGTGAATGGCTTCTCTCACTTGTGGACCCACTTGTGCGTCTCCAGATGGCTGATCCGACTGAAGCCCTTCCTGCACACCGAGCAGGTGAATGGCCTCTCCCCGCTGTGAATACGTCTGTGGGTTTCCAGCAGGGATGGGGAAGGGAATCCTTTCCCTCAGTGAAATCACAGTTCGACCAACAGAATGTCGGAAGTTAGAAAAAGTTTATATTTACACAGCCTCCATCCGTCTGCGCAACACCAAAAAAGGCGACAGCAGTGGAGATCTTTGACATCAGTCTCGAACGTGCATGCCACGCGCCAAACGAAAGGCTGAGGGGGGCTGTGGAAAACGATGCTGTGCTTGGGAGCCGAGTCGTGCAGCGGGAGCGTGCTGGACCCATAACTCAGAGGTCGATGGATCGAAGCCATCCTCTGCTTTTGTTCAGTGCCTCCTGGAGCGACTTTCCTTTGTGATGGTATCCTGTCCAGCATCTTGCCTTTCAAACCACTTCCTGAATGTCTCTCCTGGCGCTCTATTCTTTTCCTTGCCATGTCATTTGCTTCCCAATACTTAGAGTATCTGAGCTGGATATGTCACATCTAAACACAAGTCAAACACAGTTGCGCTGGCACCCTTGTGGAGCTCTGAGTTGTCTTGTCGTGTTCTCTGTCGGTGTGTCCTGATCTCGTGTGAAACCTCTTCTCTCAGATGGCAATGAACCGGTGAAGTTGAAACACATGACATGCTGTTTTTGTCCATTTCCTGCAGTCAAGAAACCAACAGCCGTGTAATAAAAGACTTTCTGCAGGATTGCTGTGTCAAGACAAATTCTGAATACCAAGCAGGCTGCACAGAAATGTACTCATATCAATTTACCTGAGGGAAGAGTCTCCAGTGTCCATTTCTCTCTGTCCCGGCAGCACAGCATCTTTCTATCTCTCCGTTAACAAGACCTTTGGAACAAGTTCAAAGTTGCCCATTTCCTTCGCATAACTGTAACTGACTTATCCTGCATCACGTAATAGTGTGAGGCAACAGAAGAGTGAATGGGCTCTGCCTTCCACCAGCACAGCTTGCAAGTAGAAACGAAATGGTTCAATTATCCACCAGTGGAGAGAGCCCGGTCCCTGGGGACGGGACAAACAGCAGCGTCCTAGGAGCAGGGAGACAGATGGAGAAGCAGATGTTCCTGAAACTCTTCCCTACTTGCAATTCTGTGAGCAATGTACAATGTATTTCGTACTGAGCAAGTCTCAGCTGCTTCCGGAGGTGGCTGCACCCACGGCTGGTGGCTCGTTAGTCTGGGGTATGATTCTAGCTTTGGGTCTTCGAGCATATGCAGCCGCGTGAGAATTCCCGGGTTCCAATCCCAGGCGAACCATCATTCCTTAAATTGACCTGAGCAAAAATACCTGATGAATTTTCTCAAAAAGCCGCTTTGTTAAATAAGATCGGACTGCCTGAATTAGAGACGGCGCAGAGCTGCCATTGCAGTGAACACGGCGAAGGGTAACACTTGTTCAAAGTGAAAACAAGTATTGCCGATTTTTCGCCCGAGCAATCCGAGTCTGAATGAATCCTCCACCTGTATTCCGCTCAATTCTGAGGTTGACACTTCAGGAAGCGGGGAAGTGAAGTGATT
>NW_025166151.1:0-1661 GCF_004010195.1 Chiloscyllium plagiosum
CACCATCACCCTGTCTCATGCCATCAAACAGGTATATACAGAAACACACACGCACAAACCTCCACGTCCACCCTGCCTCCTGCCATTTAACAGAAAAACTTTTCAGAAACACACACAACCCTCCATGACACCCTGTTTCTTGCAATTTAGCAGAGAAACACAGAAAAACGCACACACAACCCACCACTATGACACTGTCCCTGCCATTAAACAGACATATACGCAAAACCTCACACACGACCCTCAACCATCACCCTGTCTCCTGCCATTAAACAGATATGTACAGAAACACACACACAACCCTCCACGACAACCCTGTCTCCTGTCATAAAAGGGATATTCACGGAAATACACACATACCTACCACCACCACCCTGCATCCTGCCATTAAGCAGACATACACAGAAGCACAGAGACACAACCCTCCACTACCACCCTGTATCCTGCCATTGAACAGATATGCACAGAAACACACACCGACTCACAACTCTCCACCACCACCCTGTCACCTGCTATTAAACAGATATACATAGTAACACACGCTCACGCACACAAAACCCTCCTCCACAACCATATCTCCTGCCGTTAAACAGAATCACATAGAAGCACAAACGCACAAGCCTCCTCCACCACCCTGTCTCTGCCATTAAACAGTTGTACACAGAAACACACAAACGCACACAAATCCTCCTCCAACACCATGTCTCCTGCTATTAAAGAGAATTACACAGAAACACAGACACACGCAGTCCTCCTCCACCACGCTGTCTCCTGCCATTAAAGAGAATCACACAGAAACACAGACACGCAACCCTCCACCACCACCCTTTCTCCTACCATTAAACAGGCATACACAGAAACTCTTACACACAATCCTCCACCACCACCCTGTCTCCTGCCATTAAACAGTTATACACAGAAACACACCCACACCCACCCACGCAAACAAAACCCTCCTCCACCACCATATCACCTGCCATTACGAAGATGTACACAGAAACACAGACACTCAAACCTCCACCAAAACTCCTGCCATTAAATGGTTATACACAGAAACACGCACTCACGTCTACACTGTCACATGTCGTTAGTGATATACGCAGAAGCACGCACACAGCCCTCCACCACCACACTTTTTCTTGTCATTAAACAGATTTACACAGAAACACACACACACACAACCCTCCACCGTCACCCTGTCTGCTGCCATTAAAGACATATGTACAGAAACACAAAGGCACAAACCTCCGCCCCTCCATGTCTCCTGCCGTGCAACCGATATACACAAAAACACACATACATCCCTCCACCACCACCTTGTCTTCTGCTATTAAATAGACATAAAAAGAAAAACGCACACATCACTCGAACACCACCTGTCTCCGCCATTAAACGGATATACACAGAAACACACGCACAACACTCCATGACCACCTTGTCTCCTGCCATTAAACAGACACAGACAATCCTCCACCACCTCCCTGTCTGCTGCCATTAAGCAGATATACACAGAAACACACACACCACGTTCTACAAACATCCTGTCTCCTGCCCTTAAACAGGTATCCACAGAAACACACGCACACACACAAAACTCCACCAACACCCTGTCTCCTGCCATTAAATAATTATACACAGAAACACGCACTCTCAACCCTTCA
>NW_025166152.1:0-1661 GCF_004010195.1 Chiloscyllium plagiosum
TGCAGAGTGACCACATCTAGAAACGTTTCTCCACAGAGCTCTCAGCCTCACGGACGCTCCGCACTGACACCAGCTGCTGGTCAAGCTCCGAAACCTGGATCTCCAACTGCTGTCACTGACCACACTTCCTCCACCCATGGTGGGAAGCATTCAGATCCTAGCTACCTCTGTTTGAAGTACACTCAATGACATGGCCTCCCTAGCCTTCTGCAGCAGTGAGTTCCACAGATTCACAACCCTATGGCGGATGGAATTCCTCCTTATCTCAGTTCAAAAGGGTCTTCCCTTCACTCTGAGGCTGTGCCGTCGGGTCCCGGTCTCTTCCCCTGTTGGAAACATCTTCTCCACATCCACTCGAGACAGGTCTCTCAATATTCTGTAAGTTTTAATGAGATTCCCTTCATCCTTCTGAACTCCATCGAGTCCTCAACTGTTCCTCATATGATAGCCCTTCATCCCCAAGATCATTCTTGTAAAACCCTTCTGTACACCCTATAATGCCTGCACATTCTTCCTTATATACAGGGCCCAAAACTGCTCACAATACATGAATTGTGTTCTGGCCTTATACAGCTTCAGCGGTACACCTCTTTCCTTGTGATTAGATTCCCTACAGTATGGAAACAGGCCCTTCAGCCCAATAAGTCTACACCGACCCTCTGAAGAGCAACCAACCCAGACCCTTTCCCCTATATTTATCCCTGACTAATGCACATAGCACGACGGGCAACTTAGCATGGCCAATTCACCTAACCTGCACATCTTTGGACTGTGGGAGGAAACCGGAGCACCCAGAGGAAACCCACGCAGACACGAGGAGAATGTGCAAACTCCACACAGACAGTTGCCCGAGACAGGAATCGAACCCGGGTCCCCGGCGCTATGAGGCAGCAGTGCTAAACACTGAGCCACCGTGCCGCATGTTCTAGCCTTCTGGAAATGAATGCTGACATTGTATTTGTGCTCCTAACTGCCAACTGAACCTACATGGTAATGTTCAGAAAAACCTGATTATGACTCCTCAGTACCTTTGTGATTCAGATTTGTGAATCCTTTCCTCATTTAAAAAACAGTCTATGCCTTTATCCTTCTTACTAAAGTGCATAAGCTCACACTTTCCCACACTGTATTCCATCTGCAACTCCTTTGTCCACTCTCTGAGCCTGATCAACTCCTTCTTCAGCTTCTCCATTCCTCAATACGACCTGTCCCTCCACTTATCTTTGGGTTACCTGCAGATTGAGCAACAATGTCCTCAGATCCTTCTTCCAGATCATTAATGGATCATTCATTTTTGGTGAATAGCTGTAGTCCCAGCACGGACCTTTGCAGAACCACACTAGTTACCGGTTGCCATCCTGAAAAAGATCCTTTTATCCCACTCTCTGCCTTCTACCAGGCGGCCAACCTTCTATCCATGCCAAGACCTTGCCCCTAACACCATGGGCTCTTCTCTTCTTTAGTAGCCTCCTGTATGGCACATTGTCAAATGCTGTCTGTAAATCCAAACAGATCACGTCCACAGGCTCTCCTTTATCTAACTTGTTCATTCCTTCCTCCAAGAATTCGAACAGATTTGTCAGGCCACCTCTTGATGAAGCCATGCTGACACAGCCCGACTTAACCGTGCACTTCCAACTCCCCTGCAATCTCATCCTTAA
>NW_025166153.1:0-1662 GCF_004010195.1 Chiloscyllium plagiosum
CTGCAGCGCGGCCGAGAGCGACTCCCAACGATTCCTGGATTCTACAATAAAGGCATCGATCTTCGAGTCAAGCTTGGAAATCATTTCTGCAAGGCTTGTTACTGTTGGTAAGTCCGCCGGGTTGGCTGTGGACGCCTCTGCTGCAGTTGGAGAGGGTGGGGGAGGATTTCCTGCCTGGTGAAAGCTGCGGGCTCCCTTCCCTTTAGTCATTTTAACATAGGATTAAGTTGTTTAAATGTAATATTACGCAACTAATTAAATTACACAACTATTATAAATGATTTGGTGAGCTTGGTAGGGGGTGGGTGACCCACTGTACCCAAGTCTTGGGAGGAGCACTATAGACTCAGTCTTGCTGGGTCGCCGCCATCTTGGATCCCCCCTCATAGATTTAAGCCACTCCACACTCACTATACACACACACACAAAACTTTTCACACTCACAACCCCCAAATCAGACAGACACACATATATAGACAGACCAAGCCCCGCATGCGCACATATATTTTGTGGGGTGATTTTGTACTTACATGTTACATTTAACTTTGCTCAAAAACTGCATGCATTCGTATCGACCTCTGAGCTCAAAAACTGCATGCATTCATGAAAAACTCCGTTATCCAACTCTTTAGATTAGAATTAATCTAAACATGGCACAGACAGAGAACACGGGGTGCTAACACCTTCAACATATTGAATAGCTATCACCATTGTTAACCACTACCCTGAGAATGCGACTTTTTAATAAATGGTATTGTGATTTACATATGAAAGAAGTGAAACTATCATGGTATTCAAACAGATAAAAGACTTAACAGACATGCAATTTTTCAATGTATACTTTCAGTTACATCACACTGTAAGTGATTGCTATAAATTCTGTGTGTTAGGATTGAGTCCTCCACTATTAACTGATGAAGGAACGACGCTGTGAAAGCCAGTGTGCTTCCAATTAAACCTGTTGGACTGTAACCTGGTGTTGTGTGATTTTTAGCTTAGTAGAAATAGAGGGAGAGTTATAAGGGGATGCAAATACAGAAGAGAAAAATGAAGTAAGGCAAAAGAGAGAGAGAGCGAAAAGGTGCAGGTTGGATCAAATGGAATCTATACAACGAAGGAAAGAAAAACAGAAACATGAGGTTAGTGTACTTCGTGGGCAAAGTGAAGTAAAAGGAATTGAGGAATACTGGCGACATGAAAGGGAGTCTGCAGAGAGAAGAAATGGAGGTGACGCAGAGGAAGTGGAAAGTGATGAAGAGAGAGAAGAAAAGAAAATTGTGTCAGCACCTCAAGAATTGGAGGAATTGGAAAAAGCGTTGGAGGCAGTGTTCAAGGGGTAATTATTGAGATGTAGCGCAGGTAAAGAGAAAAGGGGCCAACAGCGAAGGATGCTGCCGGTGCTTATGAAAGAGGAGAGAAAATCAAAATACATTCCTTGGAGAACTCAGGATCTGGAAGGGCTGAAAAATAAGCTGCCTCGTTTACAAGAGGGAGTGGGAAAGTGCATCAGGGATTTGCAGATGAAACCACAGGGCGATTGCTGTCTGTAGCAGACTTGAAGGCACTGTTGGTTACGTAGGGAGCGCTCACGTAGTTAAAGGATAAAAAGGTCCTCGCCTGTTTTTTTTTAAATGCGGCAGACAATCCAATAATTGCTCGGGT
>NW_025166154.1:0-1662 GCF_004010195.1 Chiloscyllium plagiosum
GGTTCAAATTACGGGTCATTTGCTTCCACAGAATTGTTAAATATCTGACTAAGAACTCCAGCAACTGCAAGAAGAGGATAGGAAACATCTTCCAACTGACGGAGTATTGTTGGTTCACCCATCTCTCTGTGAACTGGGAGGTTTCCCTACTGGTGCCCCAGGTAATAGCTGTGCCTGATGACATGAAGCATTCAGAGGAGCCTCGTACTCATAGAGGGAAAAGTACGGAGAGATGACCGATACCTCATTGGGCATGTCAATCACAGGTCATTGAGCACACAAGTGGAGACAATTCCGTGAAACTCATAAAATAAACTACAATTAATTGGAACATGTCTGTCTCAAAGGATGATATTCCATTGATAATATTGTTTAATCTGACCCTCTTCAAGGAATATTATTCATCCATGTCACATAAATAGTTTAAACCATAAAATTGAAATTTCTTTTGGCCATTTCTTTCCAACGCAACATTGGAAGTCAGTAATTTTGAGACAAGGTTCATCTATAGATCCCTGCAGAGTCTATGTTTTCCCTACAGTGTGGAAACAGGTCCTTTGTCTAACAAGTCCACATCGACCCTCTGAAGACTATTCCACCCAAACCCATTGCCCTATTACTCCACACTTAGCCCTAGCGAATACATCCCTGAACACTATGGGCTAATTCACCTAACCTGCACATTTTTGGATTCTGGGAGGAAACCGGAGCACACAGAGGAAACCCACACAGACATGGGGAGAATGTGCAAACTCCACACAGAGTGTCATCCGAGTGTGGAATCGAGCCCAGGTCCCTGGTGCTGTGAGGCAGCAGTGCAGCAGTTTAGTTTAGTTGCCAAAAGTATTTCAAACACAAAAGTTAAAAATATTGTTCATGAACAATTGAAAATTGAGACGCCTTATTCTTAAGAATATAAATTTCTTGAAACCCCTATTTGAGATTTATGTTTCTAGAATACCCTTTAGTTTTAGGAATTAAACTTTAACAGGAGAAAATGAGCCAAATACAGCTCAGGCCGATGAGAATCTCTTACATTGAAAATGTATGTTGCTTTAAGAGGAGAGAGACAATATAAGAAACAGGAAGGTGGCTTGCTGTGTTGGAGCGATGGTGTTGAATCATAAATTTTGCAGAGAATGTTTGACAGGGTCTATGTAAGTTTGTTCTGGAGTGAGCTGTATACTCACACACTATATTACAGCACTTCTCAGCTTCTCGCACATTAATGTGGGAGTAGGACACCAGCTCTGATGGAAAAGGCAGGGTGAAAGTTTTCACCCACCACAGGGACTTCCAGCAATAGGCGTGGTTGAATTCTTTGGCACGATATTAAAGGGGCACCCAGGCAGGCCTTCTGTAAACCAAGACCCTCACTCGGCTTGTGCTGGGTCTCTCTGAGTCTCCTCAGAGATATCTCACAGCAGAGAGAAAGTGGGCCTTCAGCTCAGTAACACTTGACAGGAGCTCCTCCTCCATCTGGGATGGAAGGGATGTCCACTTCCTGGGGATTAGAACCTGTCGCCATTCTGACTGTCGGAAGCCCAGGATATAGATGAGTCTCCATGGCTGGCACAAGACAGTCTGGCTCCAGTACCACTAGAGGGTAAATGATCTGCTGCCCTCTGCCAGGGTATATGCCACTGTCCATTCACGACAATG
>NW_025166155.1:0-1662 GCF_004010195.1 Chiloscyllium plagiosum
TGTGGAAGGTGCAGGACAGATTGTTGGTTATCGTCATTCCTAGGAACTTGATGCTCCCAACCCTCTCCACCTCACCAACACAAAGAATAATTCATTTTTAAAAACCTGCCTGTTTTAGATTGTTGATTCATTTATTCGTAGGAGGGAATGTGCCTGTGGAAGCACACTGACTTCACATTGACAAGGATCTCCATTATATTGTGTGACAATCTCATCGGGCTGAATGCTATAATTTCAAAACAGATTCAGCAGCTCAAACTGGGAGGCCGTGAGGTGCTGTGAACCACACTCAGCAGCAGAATCGTATGCCACCACCACCTATACCTTCATGTCACAATATATTCCCCACATTTTCATCATTGTAGTTAAACAGGGTTCAAGTATGAGGTGCTTGGAATATCTTCAGACATGTATATTTGTTCATTCTGTCAGTGATGCCCACATCCCTTGACAAGATCAACATTTCTTGCACGTTCCCAATTGCCCACAAACTGAGTGGCTTGTTGGTGTTTGCAGAGGGCAGTTAAGAGTGTAGAGTCACCTGCAGGCCAGACAATTTCCTCACCTAAAGAAAAGTAATGAATCAGATGAGTTTTAGAACAATGATGGTTGTCAATGTCGCCATCTTGGATTTATCAATATTTTGGATATATCAATATTTTGGATTAATATTTTGGATTTATCAATAGAGATTTCATCAACCACTATGGTGGGATTTAAACCTACATCCACAGAGCATTAGCACTCTGTAATTCCTAACAGCATGCACATTCACAAATCCAGTCATGCCACCATTTTGACACTATAATACTTAGGTGCCAACCCAGTGATCCTGCAACACAGCACTACATGCATGTTGAACCATGGAAGCAGCATTGTATAAATAAAGTTAATCAATCCTGCTGCTAAAAGAACTCCACTTAATGTAGTATAGTTATGAATGATAGTGGATAATTAATCAATTAGATGAGATTCCCTACAGTGTGGAAACAGGCCCTTCAGCCAACCAGTCCACACAAACCCTCCAAAGAGTAACCCGCCCAGACCGACCTCTCTGACTAATGCGCCTAACACAATGAGCAATTTAGAATGGCCAATTCACCTGACCTGCACATCTTTGGACTGTGGGAGGAAAGTGGATCTCACAGAGGAAACCCACGCAGACATGGGGAGAATGTGCAAACTACACACAGACAGTCGTACGAGGCTGGCATTGAACTTGGGAACCTGGTGCGGTCAGGCAGCAGTGCTAACCACTGAGCCACTGTGCTGCCCTAATCAGACAAGGTCATGTCTCTGTGAAAATCCCCAACTTCAATGATAGGAAAGCCTATCAAATCAGTACAAAAGATAAGGCTGAGGTTCATTCAATCACCCTCAAGGTGAAGTGCAGAGTGTAACCGCACTCAAGGTGAAGTGCGGAGTGTAACCGCCCTCAAGGTGAAGTGTGGAGTGTAACCAGCCTCAAGGTGAAGTGCGGAGTGTAACTGCCCTCAAGGTTAAGTGCAGAGTGTAACCGCCCTCAAGGTGAAGTGCAGAGTGTAACCAGCCTCAAGGTGGAGTGTGGAGTGTAACCAGCCTCAAGGTGAAGTGCGGAGTGTAACTGCCCTCAAGGTGAAGTGCAGAGAATAACCGCCCTCAAGGTGAAGTGCAGAGTGTAAC
>NW_025166156.1:0-1662 GCF_004010195.1 Chiloscyllium plagiosum
ACTGCCCGTGTTATCACATTTGCTCCAATTCTCAAAGTTATCAGCAGCCTGCAACAGGTCTTACATTTACTGATGCCCCACACCAATTCTCCAATTCAGTGTTGCTATGTACCATTTCCAACATTTAGTGATGTCCTGAAAAAGTTCTCTACTCAGTGTTGCCCTAAACCAATCCCAATGTTGACTGATACGCTCGCCCAGTTTAGGGGTATTCTACTCTAATTCTGCCATACAGTACTACATGCACCAATTCTCTCATTTCGTGCTGCAGTGCAGCAATTCTTCCATTATCTGATGCCCTGTTCAAAATTATCATATTCAGATAATCTCTTGTCCAATTCTTCCATTTAGTAATTCCTTACAATGGTTCTCCAGTTTACTGGAGCACTGCCAGAATTCTTAAATTAAGACATGGACAAGTTGGACTGTCGGGGATTTTTCTGTGCTGTACATCTCTATGGCCCTATCTAGGGCTCTGGTGCACCAATTCTCCCATTTACCAATCCTGCACAAATCCAGGAAATGTATCAACTGTCTCTTTGAGTACAATCTTGCCCCAGTTCTCCCACTTTATGGCATCTGCTTGAATTCTCCAATTATCGATGCCCTGCACCATTTCCTTCCATTTCGGTGTGGCCTGATACACTTCTGCCAAGCACTGGTGGCCTGCTGAATTGTTTTCATTTAATGGTGCACTGAACTGAATCTCCAATTAACTGATGTTTGCAACATTTCTTTTTTTAATTGGTTCCCTGGCCTATTCCCCAATCTAAGAATGCTCTGTTCCAATTCTCTAATATTTTGGCACTCCCACGCATTTTATAACGTGGACCGAATCTCCCATTTATTGATTCTCACCAAATTTCCCATTCACTCATAGCCCTATACAAATTTTTCCATTGCTGAACAAGTTTTCCACTCAATGTTGCCCAAGCGAACCATCATATTGACTGATTCCCTCCCCCACTCTAATTCCTCAATCTAGCATTTTCCTACCCCAATACTTCCATTTAATGCCATACTGCACCAATTCTCCCTTTATTTTATGCACTGTTCCAAATTCTCATATTTAGTTAAGCCTTTGCTCAGTTCTCCCATTTAGTGCTACACTGCACCAACTCTCTCATTTAGTGCTACACTGCACCAACTCTCTCATTTAGTACTACACTGCACCAACTCTCCCATTTAGTGCTGTACTGCACCAACTCTCCCATTTAGTACTACACTGCACCAATTCTCCCATTTAGTGCGACACTGCACCGGTTCTCCCATTATCTGATACTCTATTTCAAATTCCAAAGGTGCACTGAACTGAATTTCCAACATACTGAAGCTTACAACATTTCTCCATTTTATTGGTCCCTGCCAGTATTTCTCAATTTATACATGCTCTGCTCCAGTTCTCTAATATATTGGCAATCCCACCAATGTTCTAATGCAATGACACTGCACACCGAACCTCCCATTTATTGATTCTCACTAATTCTCCCATTTCCTCATACCCCTGTCCTCATTCTTTCATTTACTGACGCCCTAGACTGTTTCTACCATTTAGGGGTGTCCTAGTCCAAGTCTCCCGCTTACTAGTGAAATACCTCAATTCGATAACATAGTTCCACTGCCCACCCGTTTTTTTCCATTTAGTATTTCTCTGCAACAAAT
>NW_025166157.1:0-1662 GCF_004010195.1 Chiloscyllium plagiosum
TAGAATGTTGTTCTGCACTGAGAGCTTATGAGAACAGTGTCAGTGTTTACTGGGATATTGAAAATATATAACATTTGGCTGTGAAATAGGTACCCGACGTGGTTGCTATTTTGACGACAATTCAAATTTAACCAACGAATTTCAATTACATCTCAGTAAACTAAAAGCCAATCGATTTCGAATTGATTATTCTGCCAACATCGAACCAATGAGATAATCCGATTTTGGGGTAGAAGAAAGGCAGGCATGTAGAATGTCAGACAAAGTTACTGTCATCAAGGGAGAACTAGAGGAGAAAAAGACAAGCCAAAAACAAAAAGACAGATTGTGAAATGAAGTGGAATGACGCTGGCATTTTGTGCAGCTAACACCAAATAACTGTTAGCATGAAAGCTGCTGGGTTGCGCTTTTGGATCTTGCCATTACCTCGGTCACAGGTGCCCCACACGCTGACAATTGATAACTCGGCCGAATCTCAGTTAATCTGCTGCTGAAACTCTCATTTTGCCCCCTTTGATATCACTGGAGAAGACATTAAATGAAAAGGCTGGCGATTTTGGTCGAATGACGAATTGTAGTTCTGAGGAATGATGCTTTAAAATGAACATCAAACGCGACTGGAAAAATTCAGCGAAGGAACAAAAAATGCAGTGACACTGCTGGAAGAGTGCCACAGAGCCCCGAACAACTTAGTGGTATAGTGGAGCGAATGGCAGTTATTCTCTCAATAATGATCAAATAAAAGGGTAGGAATAATAGGGGACTTTCTCAACTCCGATGTAGTGTATCATTGTAATGCGAAATGATTTTTGAAGTGATTTCAAAAGCACTGTATTGATCAGTCATGGCAAGACCAACAAGAGCGGCACACTAGTGAAGTGAGTTTTGAGACCTTAAGCTGCGGTGTAGGAGGAATGGCAGTGGGAGCGCATCTTGGTAGTAGAGATGACAAACCAGTCAGCTTAACGTCAGACTGAAAGCCACATACCAAAAGAATTAGAGTAGTATGGTTGACATGGTGTGTATTTATTTTACCATGGCAAACTGGTTAAAAGATAAACGTCTGTGACATGAATGGAAACGTAGCAAGTGAGGTGCCATACTGGCTTATTGGCAGAAAATCAATACGAATTGTTAACAGGTAATCTCTGGTCCATGACAGTAAAGGCTCCGACATGATGGTTGATTTCACAACCACCAGGATTGAAATGGATCGACGGGTTTCAAGGTCCCGATGATGGGATGGGACACGTTTACCCATCAAGAGTGCCAGCAGCAGCACAGACAGAATGTTGCCGATGTGTGCGTTAGATTATGGAATGCCTCAGTGAAATGGGAGGAGCGATGTAAAAGAGGGTTAGTGACCATGGAAGGGAGGGAAATCTCTGAAAATGCGTGGGCGTGAATTCTGACTAATGAATGGCCAATGTGATATTCCGCATAAGTAACCAGTGTTGTGGAATATCATGCAATCTCGTGTTCCCAGGGCTAAACTAAGAGAGACTGAGTGGCGCAGCAGTGAAGATAACAGCTAACCCGAGAATGCAATTTAAAAACAAGTTTTGTGATTTACACATGAACGAAATGAAACTATCACTGTATTCTAACCGATGAAAAGCTTAACAGAAAATCAATGTTTCAATGTATAATTTCAGTTACATC
>NW_025166158.1:0-1662 GCF_004010195.1 Chiloscyllium plagiosum
GATCCAGATATAGTACACTGAACTGAGTGTACAGATACAGAAAGAGCAAACTGAACTGAGTGTACAGCTAGAGAAACAACACACTGAAAAGTGAGTATGGATAGAGAAATAACACAATGAACTGAGCGTACAGATAGAGAAACAGCACACTGAACGGAGAGTACATATAGAGAACTAATATAATGAACTGAGTGTACAGTTACAGAAACAGCATACTGAAGTGAGAGAACAGAAAAATAAACAACACACTGAACTGAGATACAGAAACAGAAACAACACACTGAACTGAGATACAGAAACAGAAACTTCACGCTGAATGGAGAGTACAGACAGAGAAACAGCATGCGGAATTGCAATGTCAGAGAGAGAAACAAAACACTGAACTGAGAGTACAAATAGAGAAATACAACAATGAACTGAGGGTACAGATACAAAAACAGCACACTGAACTGTGAGTACCAATAGAGAAATAATAAACTGAACTCAGAGACCATATAGAGAATTCACACACTTGTTGGACAGTGCAGATAGAGAAACAGCACACTGAACTAAGAGAATAGATAGAGCAACAGCACACCAAACTGAGAGTACACATAGAGAAACAGCACACTGAACTGAGTGTACAGATACAGAAACAACAGACTGAACTGAGAGTACAGATAGAGAATCAACACACTGAACTAAGAGTACAGATGGAGAAATAACACACTGAACTGAGGGTACAGATAAAGAAACAACACACTGAACTGTGAGTCCAAAGAGTGAAATAATACAATGAACTGAGTAGATAGATACAGAAACAGCATACTGAACAGCGAGTACCAATAGAGAAATAATAAACCGAACTCAGAGACCAGATAGAGAATTTACGCACTTATTGGACAATACAGATAGAGAAACAGCACACTGAAATGAGAGTACAGAGAGAGAAAAAAAACACTCTGAAATGAGGGTACAGATAGAGAAACAACACACTGAACTGTGAATTCAGACAGTGAAACAACACACTGAATTGTGAGTTCAGATAGTGAAACAAAACACTGAACTGATAGGACAGACAGAGAAATAACGCAATGAACTGAGTGTACACATACAGTAAAAGCAAACCAAACTGCGATTTCAGATAGAGACAGAAAACCCTGACCTGAGTGTACAGAGAGAGAAATTACACAATGAACTGAGTGTACAGAACAAGAAACAAAACACTGAACTGAGAGTTCACATAAAGAAATAACACTATGAAATGAGTGTACAGACACAGGAATAGCAGACTGAACAGATAGAGAATTAAGACAATGAACTGAGTGTACAGATACAGAAACTGCACACTAAACTGACAGTATAGATAAAGAAACAACACACTGAACTGAGAGTACTGATAGAGAAACAGCACACTGAAATGATAGTACAGATAGAGAAACAACACACTGAACTGCGAATTCAGATAGAGACGCAAAACACTGAACTGAGGTTTAGGGTGTAGGTTTGCTTGCTGAGCTGTAGGTTTGATATCCATTTCATTACCTGGCCAGGTAACATCATCAGTGGCGACCTCCAAGTGAAGCGAAGCTGTTGTCTCCTGCTTTCTATTTATACGTTTGTCCTGGATGGGGTTCTCGGCGTTTGTGATGATGTCATTTCCTGTTCATTTTCTGAGGGGTT
>NW_025166159.1:0-1662 GCF_004010195.1 Chiloscyllium plagiosum
GGTCTCCAGCATCTGCAGTCCTCGCCTACTCTCTAGGTTAACAGTCCAGTCATTAAGACCATGCAGCAATTACCTCTCCTTAGATAATGTAGCTAGAACTCAATAAAATCATGGAGTTGTGAAAGCTGTTGGGCCAAGGTTGTTGGATATGAGAGGGAGCTGGATGTTGCTAAAGGGGTCAACAGGTATGGAGGGAGACTGGGAGTAGAGTACTGAAATTGCGTGATCAACCATGATCATATTCAGTGATTTTGAAGCGCCAAATGGCGTCCTCCTGCACCTGTTTTCTATGTTTCTAAAAATCTTGAAACTAAGGATCTAATGAAACCATTGTTGTTTGTCAGAAAGATCCAACAAGTTCATGAATGCCCTTTTAGAGAATGGACTTATCATCCTTACCTGGTCTGGTCTACACTAGACCCACAATAATGTGCTTGGCTCAATAATGGGCACTAAATGGTGGTCAGTGATACCCACCTCCTCTGAATGAACTAAAAAGAGTGGGCAACAGCCTGTCCCTTTCTACTCAATCAGAACCCTTCTTAAATTCAGGTAAACCTCCCCTTAACCATCTCAGCTGTAAGGAGAACCACCTTTTGTCTTTTAGCAAGCTGAAATGATTTGCTGTGATCTGCTCTATGTGTAGGAGACTGCTGCTGCAGTGTGGCAAATGTTTAATATGTGTTTGATCAAATTTGGCTCCGTTTTCGAGTGAACTCAAGATGGAGAGATGAGCTTTGTTGTGCCTGAATACTTGCCATGGAATGTTTATAACCATTCTTCCCCCTCCCTCCTGCCCCGCCCCAGCCAATCTAATCCCTCACCATTTCTATTAAAATGAAAGTTAGGTTTCTGCTTTCTGCTGTTGGTTTGCAGTGGGCCGACTGTGTAAGAATCGAGGGAACAGCGCTATAATCATGTAACAAATGCAGCAGCCTGCAAGCTGGCCAATTGTTTGCTTCAGCACAGTATTTCAGAGAAGGAGGAATTAATTAATTCGCTGTAAAAGCTTCTTGGATGACCTGAGGTTGTTAAAGATGGCTGTGTGTCTCCTTCTATTTCATGTTGCCTGAGTCAGCGATCTTCATGCAGGAGTATCTACTCCCTCACTTGACAGGAGATGTGTGTGTCAATGATGAGGCCAGTACCTCTAACTATCATGACAAGTTGGCGTTGGTGGGCACCAGCTGGAATTGCTGCAGTCTGCCTGCCTGGTGAATGTGCTGAGTCATCGTTTTGGATTAGATTCCATACAGTGTGGAAACAGGCCCTTCGGCCCAACAAGCCCACACCGACCCTCCGAAGCACAACCCACCCAGACCCATTCCCCTACATTTACCCCTTGACCTAACACTTCGGGCAATTTAGCATGGCCAATTCACCTAATTTTTGGACTGTGGGAGGAAACCGGAGCACCCGGAGGAAACCCACGCAGGCACAGGGAGAACGTGCAAACTCCACACAGTCAGTCGCTTGAAGCGGGAATCGAACCCGGGTCTCTGGCGCTGTGAGGTAGCAGTGCTAACCACTGTGCCACCGTGCCTGGAATACTGCAGTGTCTAGGTTGCTGTATTTCAGACAGGGCAGTAACCTGGAGCCCCATCCATCTACCCTTCCATTGACCTTCAGCTCCCACCCTTCAATGCAGCACAGATGGAATGG
>NW_025166160.1:0-1662 GCF_004010195.1 Chiloscyllium plagiosum
TTCATTCACAGGGTGTGGGCATTGCTGCCTGTACCAGCATGTATTGCTGCCTGTACCAGCATGTATTGCGGCCTGTACCAGCATGTATTGCTGCCTGTAACAGCATGTATTGCGGCCTGTACCAGCATGTATTGCTGCCTGTACCAGCATGTATTGCGACCTGTACCAGCATGCATTGTTGCCTGTAACAGCATGTACTGCGGCCTGTATCAGCATGCATTGCGGCCTGTACCAGCATGTATTGCGGCCTGTACCAGCATGTCTTGCTGCCTGTACCAGCATGCACTGCGACCTGTACCAGCATGCATTGCTGCCTGTACCAGCATGCATTGAGGCCTGTACCAGCATGTATTGCCCATTGCTAGCTGCCCTTGAGAAGGTGGTACTGAACTGCCTTTCTGAACCACAACCAGAAGCTATTCTTCTGCAAATATTTCAATATTTTTCTTCCTCAGCAAGCTGTGTCTGCAAAGATGTCAGTGATAACCGTGTGTGACAACAAGACTCTGGAACATTCTACACTTTACTCTTCAGTCAATCAGTTATTCTAGAGTTATTCCTTTTGAAGAAAGTCAAACTGTGCAGCAAATTCCTTTTCTTCTCTTTTCTAGCAGTGTTTCTGACTGTTTCAGGGACATGGAGAGGAATAAGGATTTATTCCTGTATACTGTTGACTGTGTATGTTAATCAGTTATTACATGTTCGTTGAATATGTTTTGTTTTGATAGTAAAGCCAAGTGGGGTAGCACGGTGGCTCAGTGGTTGGCACTGCAGCCTCAAAGCATCAGGATCCCAGGTTCAGTTCCAGCCTCAGGTGACTGTCTGTGTGGAGTTTGCACATTCTCCCCGTGACTAAGTGGGTTTCCTCCGGGTGCTCCAGTTTCCTCCCACAGTCCAAAGAAGTGCAGGTCAGGTGAATTGGTCATGCTAAATTGCCCGTAGTGTTAGGTGCTTTAGTCAGAGGGAAATGGGTCTGGGTGGGTTACTCTTTGGAGGGTCGGTGTGGGCTGGTTGGGCCGCAGGGCCTGTTTCCACACTGTAGGGGAATCTAATCTAAAAATTATGTTTTGAAGGAAACTTGGTTGAGAGATCTTGTGTAAAACCCGATGTTGATGAAGCATAATTGGTTGCCCTAGTAACTGGCAGAAGGATTTTGATTTTATGCTGGGAGCTGTGGGTGGGGAGTAGTGAGAATACAGTGATCATTCACTCCTTGGGTTTTAAGCATAAAGTCATCAATAAAATCCGCCCAATCCCTGCAGAGGTATGCGATTTGTTACTAGCCAGACTGGCAGAGAGTTGAAGGCAATCAGGTTGAGTGCAGAAGGTTTGTACAGAGGCATAAGGGTGTGAGAACAGATGGAGCCCAAATGGGTGTCTGTTTACATGACTGAACAAGCCCCAGTTTCTAAACATTTCGTTCAATTAAACAAAACTGTCAGGAGGTAAGGAGCGGCCATGTTGCTCCAGCTCACAGTAAGAATCACTAAACCCGGACGAGATTTACTGGGAAAGGATTACACTGACAGGTCCCAACTCGAGTCAGGCACAAACCTGGAGGTTACATCATTTTGCCTCCCATCTCCAACCATCCCACTCTCCAACCCCTGCCACCCCACCAACACAGACATATACACACTCATACATACACAGACACACACA
>NW_025166161.1:0-1662 GCF_004010195.1 Chiloscyllium plagiosum
CCCACACTGTCACAGTGAGCGAGGGTGTGTAATATGGCTCACATTGTCACAGCGAGTGAGAGTCTGTAACATGTCTCACACTGTCACAGTGAGTGAGAGTGTGTAATGTGGCTCACATTGCCACAGTGATCGAGAGACAGTAATGTGACCCATACTGTCACAGTGAGCAAGTGTATGTAATGAGGCCCACACTGTCACAGTGAGCAAGAGTGTGTAATGTCCCTCACCCTGTCACAATGAGTGAGAGTGTGTAATGTGGTTCACACTGTCACAGTGATCAAGAGTGTGTAATGTGACTCACACTGTCACAGTGAGCGAGAGTGTCTAACGTGGCTCACACAGTCACAGAGAGCGAGAATGTGTAATGTGGCTCATACTGTCACACTGAGCGAGAGTGTGAAACGTGGTCACACTGTCACAGAGAATGAGAGTGTGTAATGTGCCTCACATTTTCCCAGTGAGCGAGAGTGTGTAATGTGACTCACACTGTCACAGTGAGCGAGAGTGTGTAATGTGGCTCACATTGTCACAGTGAGCGAGAGGGTGTAATGTGGTTCACAGTATCACAGTGATCAAGAGTGTGTAATGTGACTCACACTGTCACAGTGAGCGAGAGTGTGTAATGTGGCCCACATTGTCACAGTGAGCAAGAGGGTGTAATGTGGTTCACACTATCACAGTGAGAAATAGTGTGTAATGTGCTGCACCGTGTCACAGTGAGAGAAAGTGTGTAATTTGACTCACCCTGTAAATGTGAGTGAGAGTGTGTAATGTGGCTCACACTGTCACAGTGAGCGAGAGTGTGTAATGTGGATCACACTGTCACAGTGAGTGAGAGTGTGTAATGTGCCTCTCATTTTCACAGTGTGCGAGAATGTGTAATGTGACTCACACTGGCACAGTGATCGTGAGTGTGTAATGTGCCTCACATTTTCACAGTGAGCGAGAATGTGTAATGTGATTCACACTGTCACAGTGAGCGAGTTTGTATCATGTGACTCACAAAATCACAGTGAGCGCGAGAGTGTAATGTGACTCACCCTGTCACAGTGAGTGAGAGTGTGTAATGTGTTTCACACTGTCACAGTGAGAGAGAGTGTGTAATGTTCCTCACCCTGTCACAGTGAGCGAGACTGTGTAACGTGGCTCACACAGTCACAGAGAGCGAGAATGTGTAATGTGGCTCAAACCGTCACAGTGAGTAAGAATGTGTAATGAGACTCACACTGTCACAGTGAGCAAGAGTGTGTAAGGTGACCCACACTGTCACAGTGAGCGAGGGTGTGTAATGGGGCTCACACTGACACAGTGAGTGAGAGTCTATAACATGGCTCACACTGTCACAGTGAGTGAGAGTGTGTAATGTGGCTCACATTGCCACAGTGATCGAGAGACAGTAATGTGACCCATGCTGTCACAGTGAGCAAGTGTATGTAACGTGGCCCACACTGTCACAGTGAGCAAGAGTGTGTAATGTCCCTCACCCTGTCACAAGGAGGGAGAGTGTGTAATGTGGTTCACACTGTCACAGTGATCAAGAGTGTGTAATGTGACTCACACTGTCACAGTGAGCGAGAGTGTGTAATGTGGCTCACATTGTCACAGTGAGCGAGAGGGTGTAATGTGGTGCACACTATCACAGTGAGAAAGAGTGTGTAATGT
>NW_025166162.1:0-1662 GCF_004010195.1 Chiloscyllium plagiosum
AAAAGACAAAACGCAATGGCAGATGAAAAATACACTGGCTGGAGCTCGTTGACCAATGGTGTTCCACAGACATCGGTTCTGGAACCACTGCTGTTTCTGACTTTATTAATGACTTGAATGAGGAACGGGAAGGAAGGATTAGTTCGTTTGCCCATGACACGAAGATTCGTAGAATTCTGGCTAGTGTGAAGGCCTGTTGTCGGTTGCAAGAGAACATTAACAGACTGCAGAACTGGGCTGATCAGTGGAAGCTGGAGAGCAACGTAGAAAAGTGTGAATTCTTTCACTTTGAAAGGACGAATTTGAATGGTGAATACATGTTTGAACGCAACATTCTTGACAGTGTAGAGGAACAGAAGGATCTGATGTCCATATTCATGCATCCCTAAAAGTTGTCAACCAAGGTGATTGGATTTTCAGGACGACATATGGTGCGCTGGCTTTTATTCCCAAGGGGGATTTTGATTTAGAGTTGCGAGTTTATGCAGCAGATCTGTAGAGTTTGGTTAGACCACACTTGGAATGCTGTGTTCAGTTGTGGTCACCTCTATATACGAAAGATGCAGAACCTTTAGGCAGTGTGCATAGGAGATTTAATGGGATGCTGCGTGGACTGAATGGCATGTCTTATGAAGAAAGATTGAGGGAATGAGGGCTAATCTCATTGGAGCGAAGAAGGATAAGAGATGTTTTGATAGAGGTGTACAAGACGTTAAAAGACATAGATGGAAGAGATAAACATAGACTGTTTCCCAGGCCAGACACATCGATCACGAGAAGGGATAACTTTTCCGGAATTTCAATACAATGAAGTATTTCAGCCAAGTGACGACCATGGGACCATTGTTGATTTTTGCATATAAAACAAACCAATCAAATCCCGTTCACTGTTGTCTTTGAGGAAGTCATTAGCTGCTCTTGACTGAAGGTGATACCAGATGATTAACAATTTACTTAATTCTAAACACCTCCATTGGCAAAAAGGGTTTGGCAATCACTTGTGGAATAGGCAGCCACACACATTAACAAGCAATACGTAACAAGAAAAAGTAAATCATGGAATGAAAATTAACAGAAGAGGCACGGCAGCACACCAGGTGGGTAGCATCGAAGTGACATGATGTTTTCATTCGTCCCATGGGCTCCAATGTTATCGCACTTCAAGCGATTCATACGAGCATGTTCACATGATGTCAGGTTTTCATCTCAGTGACCCTGTGGCAATGCATTCCACACACTCTGGGTGAAAAGGACTTTTCTTCAACGCCCCTTGAAATCCCCAGCCATATAAAATTATGGTCCCTTGCTAATCTCTCTTCAAATAAGATGAACAACTGCTTCTCATACACTCTGCCATTGCACCTCATAATATTATACATTTGCTGTTTCATAGAAGGTTATCTCGTGCCATCTCTGTTAATAGATGGCCGTGCAACCCAAGGCTGAATTTGGTGTACACCAACTCCAGTGCAATCACATCCTTTCCATCATGTGGTCACCAGAAATGCACGAAGTACTGCGGCTGTTGCCTGTACAAAGACCTGTGCAACTCAAACATAATCTCTCTGCTGAAAGTCAATGCCACCTTTGAGTATGCGGAAAAGGTTTACTCTGTGTCAGCAGGATTGGAGAAATTGAGTTATAAGAAGAAGCAGGATAGGT
>NW_025166163.1:0-1662 GCF_004010195.1 Chiloscyllium plagiosum
CAACTGAGCCACAGTGCTCCCACAACGCCCACAGACGTCTTTTTTTTCCTTCAGAGTTCCACAGTTCCATCCATCCAGTTTCCACGTTGGCCAGTGCACATATTCCCTTAATGTGTTAACCTACCCCATAACTAGCAAGGCTACGCCACGCCCTTTCCCCTTCTGTTGTTCTTTTCCTAAAAAAAATTGAATAAGCCTGGATATTGAACGTCCATCCTTGGTCACCCTGGAGCCAGGTCTGAGTTCCATCACGTCCATTAACAACCGTCTGTGTACTTAATTCATCCATCTTATTACAAATGCTCCTCACATTGAGGCACTAATGCCTACAGGGTATTTTCCATTGACAATTATTGTCCTTTTAAAACATTGTGTAACGTGAACTTTTTTGATTTTGTGTACAGTTTGTCTGCCTTCCACTTTCACTTTTCCCTTTTGTGTAACTTGTTTTCATCCCCGTCATCAGCCTCCAATTTCAGGAGGACCAAGAGAGAGAGGAGCAGGGGCTGACGTGAAGGTAAGTTTCCTCATAAAATGGACTTACCTCGATGGCTTCCATTTTTGTGCGTGGCAGTGGGAACGATGAGAATGAGGAGCTGGGTGGGAGTGCCAAAGTGTATTTTGGAAAGGTGAGTGAACCGATATATTTGGGCAGCATCTGAACCTGACAGTTGCTACCCAATCATTGCTGCAGTTTCACACACTCGCCCTCCTGCACTAACAAAAAGCATGGAAAATAGAACATTCCAGTGCATTACAGGCCCTTTGGCCCTCGATATTGCGTAGAGCCAATCTGATGCCCATCTCACCTGCACCATTCCATTGTCGTTCATATGCCTATTCGTTACCATTTAAATGACCTTAAAGTTGGCGAGTCTACTACTCTTATGTGCAATGCGTTCCACGCCCTACTACTCTCTCAGTAAAGGAACTACCTCTGACATCTGTCCTATGTATATCACCCCTTAACATATTGCTAATTCAGCTCGTGATAGCAATAACCGTCGGAGGAGAAAGGCTCTCCCTGCCCACGCTATCTCATCCTCTGATTATCCTCAATTAAGTCAGCTGTCAACATTCTCTCTGGTGTGTTGATAAGGAAAGGATTTCTTTTCTTTTTTTTAATCGTGTGATTGGTAAAAACGTTTCTCTTTCCTTTTTCTTTAAGCTATATTAAGAATAGATTAAGAAGAAGATTAAATATTGCAGGCGATCTCAGCCCCGTGTTATGCACCTCTTGTTCAATTTGTCAGCTGAGGGTGGGGCAGGCTGCCCATGACTCCTTCATGTGCAGGAAATGTGTCTAGCTGCAGCTCTTGTTAGATAGCATGGCGGTTCTGGAGCTGCGGATGGATTCCCTTTGGAGTGTACGTAATACTGCGGAGGTTGTGAAGAGCCCATTTAGTGAATTGATGACACTGCAGATTAGGATTGCTGAGAAAGGGATTGGGTCCCCTAAGATATCTTCCTCCAAAACAGGGATACCGTTTTGGTTATTGTTGGTGGAGATGACTCGCCAGGGGAAGGCAACAGTAGTCAGGTTCATGGCACTGTAGCAGGCTCAGCTGTACAGAAAGGCGGGGAAAAGAGTAGAAGTTCGATTGTCATAGGAGATGACAAATCTGCAAATCAACTGTAAGGAGAGTGGATCGGCGGTTCTGT
>NW_025166164.1:0-1662 GCF_004010195.1 Chiloscyllium plagiosum
CAATTAAAGTGTCAAGCATACTAGCGTCGCACCGTCATCAGGTGGTCGTGGAGGGCTAGATCCTAACTCACAGAACTTATAGCAACAATTTACAGTGTGATGCAACTGAAATTATACATTGAAAAATTGAAAGGCTGTTAAGCCTTTCATCTGTTGGAATACCGTGATAGCTTAAATCACAAAACCTTTTTTTGAACAGTTGCGTTCTCGGGTTAGCTGTTAACAACGGTGATAGCTAGACAATATGTTGAAGGTGTTGGCCCCCTGTGTTCTCTGTCTATGCCATGATGTTTAGGGGGTCACCACATGTTTGGGTCTCCCTGATTGGACGCAGCAGCTGATATCACAAACCCGAAAAAAGGCGCCCATAGAACCTCTCTTTACTCTATAATGACAGGAGCAAGTCAAATCCGCACACACACGGTGCGCCCATTTAGTGTTGAGAGCCGTTACATCTCTCCACAGTACTACACTCACAGTCCCTCTCTCCAAAGAAGCAGTTGACAATGTAACATTACCTTTCTCTGTATCTCAGCAACTATAATTGTAGCACTTGTATTGCAGATGGAGTAGATCACCACATTTAGAGAAGAAGGACCGAGGGAATATAACTCAATTTAAACAGGGACACATCAAAATTAACATCATTTTCAGGAATATGGGAAAACGGGAAATTTTAGAATTAGCTCCCACTTTATTTTCCTTCTGGTTCATCATCAGCAGTCCCTTTATTCACTTTTCATTTCTCGTGCTCTCTCTCTCTCGCTCTCTGTCTGGACATTTCTGCATCCATTCAACTAACCTCCCGATCACTCATCCGGCCATCTCTGAGAGAAATAATATTATTTCCCAGTTGCTTTCAGTTGTGATGTAGGGTCACTAGATTCGACACTTTATCTGTTTTTTGCTCCTGACAGACGCTGCCATACTTGCTGAGATTCTCCAAAATTTTCAGACGCTGGAGAATTGTATTTCTTATCGCCATCATCCACGGTTCCTTCGTTTATTTCACCTTTAATGGTGTTGTTTCACAGGATGTCAGCATTACTGGCAAGGGCAGCATTTGCTATCCGTCACTAATTGCCGTTGACTGCGAGACCATATGTGCAGACAATGTGGAGCTGATTTTTTTGTCACACTTAGTTTCTTTACCAAATGCTATCAGTGAATTAATAAAATAAATACTGATTGTTTATGGTTGCCGGTGTAAAATGAGGTTTTATTCCAATTGTTCCCATTCAAATTTAAGTTCTAACATCGGCTGTGGTAGGATTTGAAACAATGCTTTTAAAGTCATAACTTGTGCCTGTAAATTGCATCTGAATTACACAGCCACTAACATTATTACTCTGATATGAGATCCCTATTATGAAATAACTGGAGAGACAAGAAAAAGTTTGTGGTCAAGATATTTGTAATTGGAAGAGTTGTGAGAAAAGAACTGGGGCCGTAAAATATGAAGTTCTGAAGGAGGCAGATGATGGCTAATTCAGCAACAGCACTGAGACAGTGTTGGAGACTGGGGATATTATAAAGTTAGGTGTAAGCAGGTTTGATGACAGAGAGAATACAAAGACATAAAACAGTTCAGGGCAAAAGGGAAACTCAAGGGTCTGAATAGTCTTGTTACTTCTTGGATGTTTATGAATAAAGAGTCTGACA
>NW_025166165.1:0-1662 GCF_004010195.1 Chiloscyllium plagiosum
CCTTCCTGTCTCGCTTCCACCCGAGCGGAAAGGAAGCCACCTGGGCCACTGGTCTACCGGAGGCACATGCACAGCAATTGCTTTTGTTCAGACGTTTTACAGTATACTTCACCCATTCAACCCAGGCATTTGCATCGCTGTACCCAGTTTCTATTTTTGATGGTCTGTTTCAAGTCCTTTACCTCTATAATTTTTACAACTTTAGGATCATCAGGAGGGCTGAAAGGTTGTATCTTATTATCCAGTAATTCTACCCGTGTTCCCTGTCCTAGCTAATTCGAAAACAACAGCCCAAGAAATCCTTCCCATTTGCTTTCGTTTCGATCCGAAATGTTTCATTTAATTGTATCTCATAGGTGCCCTCCCCACCCCCAGAATTGCTTCGTGCCATGTGGTTTTCCTTATTGTTCGGTATATTGGGTTACACTTTTTATCGGGACAATCACGAGCTGGTCGGAAGGGGCCCGATGTACTGTGACGAGACCATTATACCAAGTACCATCCCATAGGACTTAAGATGTATCTCAGAGCTGGGTACTGTGTCTGATTATCTACATCCCCACAATTTACTACGCTGCATGCATCAGCGTCTATTACTTGTGGATTATCAGACTCCGCAACTGTTAATAATACATATAAAAATGATAATTGACAAAATCCCAACACTAAGAGGGTTAGATCATAACACTAAACATTCCCAGTATTCGAATCATCATGCTGAAGCACAAAAAGACTTAATATACAATCTTCCAGAAATAATCCCGCGCGAGCATCGCCACTGAATAATCAGTTACTCAAAGTCTCTTTACTCTGAGTTTCAGCGGGTATTGCGTTGATTCAGCTGTCCAGACTTCTTCCTCAACTGGAGGGTCCACTGGCCCTTTGATCCGAGTGTAATGAGTCCAGCCTTTTTCCGCCGTCCTTATTGCCGTTTCGGTAGTCAAAAGAGCCTGGTACGGCTTTTCCCAGTCCGGCTGCAATTTAGTCTCTGTCCATGATTTTACTAAGATCCAATCACCCGGCCGGATGGGGGTGAACAGTGAATTCAACGGCGGAGTCTGTGCCAATAGACCCTGTTTTCTGAGGAAAGATAAATAGGAGGACAAGCCCAGTACATATTTCTTTAAAAACAAATCTTTAGTTTCGGGAATTGGCAATTCTCCATTCGTTCCCAGATAAGGTAATCCAAATAATATTTCATAAGGGGGTAGTCACAAATCTTTCCTTGGGATTGTTCATACTCGCAAGAGAGCTATAGGTAAACATTTGGTCCAAGGGAGTCTGGTTTCTATTATCAATTTAGCGGACTGTCGTTTGAGTGTTTGGTTCATTCTCTCAACTCTTCCTGATGATGGCAGGTGCCATGGAGTATGGAACTCCCAGGAAATCCCCAACACCTTCATTACCCCCTGTAACACTTTAGAGGTAAAATGAGTTCCTTTGTCGGAATCTATACAGTTCACTAGCCCATATCGGGGAATTATGTGCTCTCATATTGTTTTAGACACCCCATTCGCAATGGCAGTACTAAGGGGTATGCCTCAACCCAACCGGATAGATGATCTACTATGACCAGCATATATTTTAGTCTTCCTACTCTAGGTAGTTCAGTATAATCTACTTGTATATTCTGGAAGGGTCTCAATCCCGGGTCTCTTCCTC
>NW_025166166.1:0-1662 GCF_004010195.1 Chiloscyllium plagiosum
GGGTTTGTTGCCGTGGAGAGATCAGCACAGTAAAAACATCCTGATTATGTTTCTTTTTTTTTGTGGAGGGGCGGAGATTCGGGGTAAGATGGTGACAGCATTGCAAGCGTACAACAGGGAAGAGTCATCTAGCCTGCAATAAGAAAACGTCCATCATTTTCCCTCACAACTGACTTCACTAGAGGAATTGGTGATGGGAGATTTGACCAATAGCCAGCAATGTCAGCATCAAGTCCAGTCCGGTCCAGATATATTGTGAAGTGAATGTGCTGTATTGAAAGCTAGAGCTGTTTACTCAGTGACTGCGATTGATGTCAGTCTCCATGCATTGTAACTGTGTCCTATTGGTGAGGGACTTCACTCAGTGCCCTATCCCAGCCTAGGAGCAGATGCATCAGCTCAAACAGTAACAGAGATCAGCAGCTGCACAGACGTGGAGAGGACAGATCTGAATCTTCGAATAATGGACTGGATAATTACACCAATGGCTTTCCTTGGGCCTTTTCAACATTTCCCTCGGTTGGAAATTTCTACCTTATTGGATATTAGTGGTGCTGATTGGGCGGGGTGGAGAGTGTGTTACTAACCTACGGTAGAGGAGCGACGCTCCGAAAGCTAGTGTGCTTCCAATTAAACTTGTTGGACCATAACCTGGCGTTGTGTGATTTTTGACTTTGTACACCCCGGTCCAACACCGGCATCTCCAAATCATAACCTATTCTCGCTATTGTTGGTGTTCTCTACATCTGTCCATTTATTAATCCCATAAACAATTTTGAACTTCATTGCAATTTCTGTTATCTATATTTGCCAATGTAAGAAACTTTTATCTTCAATTTCAATTGCAGTTTCCATTCATCTGACCACTCCCTTACAAACATCTGAGAACAGAACATTGCACAACCTCGAGATCCCTTTTTGCCACGAACTGATTTATGTCTCATGTTCTCTCTGTCACCAACCCTATCCACTACCAGCTCACAATATCCCCAGTCTCCATCTGTGCGTCAGTGCTGTGGCTGAACAAACCATTGTCTGCACGTTGGTAAAATTCAGACTTTATGTTTCAAGCTCTCTTCTGGCCACTTTTCCAGTTACAAGTATTTCAATCACAAAATTGTTCTTGTCTTGGGCGTTACTTCATGATTAGGACAATGTATCAGAGTAGGAATGTCGCTGGATATAATTCAGGAGCAAAGCTGAAACAATGAAATACATTGTTTCAAACGACTTGTTTCAGGTCCTACCACAGCTGATGGCAGAAGTTCAACAAAAATGATAAGAAGTGGATTAAAAGTGAATTTCACGAAAAACAACTATAAAACCCACATTTTGTCTGAAAACTTTCCTGTTGCACTGATGACCTTCGGTAAAGAAATCTAATGTTACTACCTGGTCTGGGTTAAGTGTGACTTCAGACCCATATCAATGTGCTTGACTTTATATTGGTTTGTGGAATGGCGTCAGAGTCAGTGCAATTAGTGATGATTAACAAATGCTGCCCTGGCAGAGATGCCGACTTCCCATGGAATAACAAATTTGAAGGTTACCAAATAAAGAAAGAGGCTGGAGATCTGAAATTGCATAAATAATGCAAAGGAAGTTCAGAAAGTGTTAGGAAGCTTTGCTGAATTTTAAGTAGCTGGAAAATAGTGTGAATAA
>NW_025166167.1:0-424 GCF_004010195.1 Chiloscyllium plagiosum
GTAAATAGTATATTCAAAATAGACATTAACTCAGCCCAGGTATACAGACTGGGTCCCAGAAATTGATCAATTTGTTCAGACAACCCCACCGGATCCTCAACTAGGACCTTCAATTCCTTTTTAAATGTTCTGACCTCCCCACTGGTGAGGGGGGCACTTACAAACCCAATCTCTTTGTCCCCTATTGGTACCTCCCGAAGGGGATAAGTTGTTACGTTCTTCCCTTTTTTTTTGTTTTTCCCCCTTAGGCTTTGATTTAGATCCTCCGAGGCCTCCTCTACATCTACTGTAGTTTTCCTTTCTTTTGCTGAGGATTGAGGGTCAGGAACAACAACATCCCCAGCCCCTGCCCCTTCATCCTCTTCTGGTGAATCATCTGTTCCCTGTCCCTGTCTGTCCTCCTTCCCCTTGTTCACCTAACCTG
>NW_025166167.1:699-1662 GCF_004010195.1 Chiloscyllium plagiosum
CCCAACGGACTTTCAGGAGGAATGTTACCAGGGACTTTTTCTTCTTCCTTTACTCCGTGACAGCTACTCTGCCTATCCCTCATTTCCCAGGGCCCTCGCCAGTCCCTCAGCGAGTAAATACCCCTTTTCCCGTCCACCAAGGCAATACTTAAAAGTCAGGTTTCTTACCTTGGTCTGTGCACAGAGTTGCCTGGCCCCTTTTCGCTGTATTTTCCATCGACCTCCTATCACTGTCTGATTCAGATGTCCCTCTTGTGGGATCCGTACCAGTCGCCCAAGGGAGCGGACCAAACCGGGACACGAGACCGCTCCTCAATGGGGAACGGGACGCGTCTTCCCAGTGTCCAAGGCCAGCCACCCTCCCGGCGATAGAAGAACATCCTGGACAGCCCCCAATTGTGAGAAACAAAGCTCACACACTTCAATAATTGCAGTCCAAGACAAAATCTGAATCAGTAGTGTCCTTTATTTTACTCTTGCAAGAGGATGTGATGTCCATTGCCTACAAGGCAAGGGACACACACACTAAATTCAATTAATACATGATATTTATATAATTTGTTTTTTTTTTCATTGATCCTCCCCTGTTTACATCTTCCACTTCCCTAAGACCAGCACCCATTACTCCTGTTTATCTCTTGCCTTATCCGGCCTTGTCTGTGACAAAATGCTTATTTCTGACCTCATCCCACTGTGGGTCATTGTTAGGCATATCCTTTCTTCACCATTATTTACTCCCTCCATCTGTACCTTCCCCTACCAACCTGATCCTTATGACCCTTTTAATTGGGGTTTGTTCCAGTGTTTCTGTAAAAGTGGGAAACAGATGTTTATACCTACTGTTTGTACAGGCATATCTAGCTTAACTTCCTCCCCTCACAGCATCTTATCTATTCGCTTGTAATATCTACCATTGTTTTGCTGTCACGCTTCATTCTCGCATACAATTTTAGCTAATACAAA
>NW_025166168.1:0-1662 GCF_004010195.1 Chiloscyllium plagiosum
GGAAATGCAATTGCTTCTCCACTTGCGAAGATCTTTGCATCCTCGCTCTCCATTGGAGGCGTACCTGAGGATTGGAGAGAGGCAAATGTAATTCCTCTCTTCTAGAAAGGAAATAGGGAAATCTCCGGCAATTACAGACCAGTAAGTCTCACGTCTGTCGTCTGCAAGGTGTTAGAAAGGATTCTGAGGGATAGGATTTATGACCATCTGGAAGAGCATGGCTTGATTAAATGCAGTCAACACAGCTTTGTGAGGGGCAGGTCATGCCTCACAAACCTTATCGAGTTCTTTGAGGACATGACTAGAAAAGTTGATGAGGGTCGAGTTGTGGATGTAGTGTATATGGACTTCAGCAAGGCATTTGATAAGGTTCCCCAAGGTAGGCTCATTCAGAAGGTCAGGAGGAATGGGATACAGGGGAACTTAGCTGTCTGGATACAGAAATGGCTGGTCAACAGAAGACAGCGAGTGGTAGTAGAAGGAAAATATTCTGCCTGGAAGTCAGTAGTGAGTAGTGTTCCACAGGGATCTGTCCTTGGGCCTCTACTGTTTGTAATTTTTATTAATGACTTGGATGAGGGGATTGAAGAATGGGTCAGCAAGTTTGCAGATGACACAAACGTTGGAGGTGTCGTTGACAGTATAGAGGGCTGTTGCAGGCTACAGCGGGACATTGACAGGATGCAGAGATGGGCTGAGAGGTGGCAGATGGAGTTCAACCTGGATAAATGCGAGGTGATGCATTTTGGAAGGTCGAATTTGAAAGCTGAGTACAGGATTAAGGATAGGATTCTTGGCAGTGTGGAGGAACAGAGAGATCTTGGTGTGTAGGTACATAGATCTCTTAAAATGGCCACCCAAGTGGACAGGGCTGTTAAGAAAGCATATGGTGTTTTGGCTTTCATTAACAGGGGTACTGAGTTTAAGAGTCGTAAGTTCTTGTTACAGCTCTATAAAACTTTGGTTAGACCGCACTTGGAATACTGCGTCTAGTTCTGGTCACCCTATTATAGGAAAAATGTGGATGCTTTGGAGAGGGTTTAGAGGAGGTTTACCAGGATGCTGCCTGGACTGGAGGGCTTATCTTATGAAGAGAGGTTGACTGAGCTCGGACATTTTTCATTGGAGAAAAGGAGGAGGATGGGCGACCTAATTGAGGTATACAAGATAATGAGAGGCATAGATAGAGTCGATAGCCATGGACTATTTCCCAGGGCAGAAATGGCTAACACAATGGGTCATAGTTTTAAGCTGGTTGGAGGAAAGTATAGAGGGGATGTCAGAGGTGGGTTCTTTACACAGAGAGTTGTGTGAGCATGGAATGCATTGCCAGCAGCAGTTGTGGAAGCAAGGTCATTGGGGACATTTAAGAGACTGCTGGACATGCATATGGTCACAGAAATTTGAGAGTGCATACATGAGGATCAATGGTCGGCACAACATCATGGGCTGAAGGGCCTGCTCTGTGCTGTACTGTTCTATGTTCTAAATGCCTGAGAATCGAATTGTGAACCAAAAAGGAGAAAAAAACAACGTTGGTGAGAACCACTGAGAAAGGTAGGTTTACTTTAATTCTTTCTTGTATTGCTGTTGGCACTAAGTTAAAACTGATGGCTGTTTTTAAGAAAGAAACTTTGCCAAAGGAGAAATTTCCAAAAGGAA
>NW_025166169.1:0-1662 GCF_004010195.1 Chiloscyllium plagiosum
CATTCATCCCAGCTGAAGCAAGTCTAAAGCTTACATTGGCAACACATATCATCTCAAAGAGGATGAGAGTGTGAGACCAGTGCAGCATTTGCTGAGGAGAGATCCAGCTGCCCTCCTGTCCAACCTGAAAGGAAAGATAGTCGAGCTGGGAAAAAAGGGAGTTATCAAGAAAGGGGCAACACCTACAGAAAGCATTTGCAGCATCGCAGCCATGGGGAAAAAACACCTGGAAATCTGAGAAGCTGCATAGATCCAAAGGGTTTCAATGATTGTTCCAGAACAGCATCAAAGCAGACAGCATGAGAACATCAGGGATCTTCTGACAGTGGATATTATTGTGGATTAGCTGCTCATATATAGATGTGGAAAGACAGTGAAAGAAGCCATTGCACAGACTCTGATTAAAATGTAATGTGACTGCGGAGGGGTCCTGACAGATGAAGTGGAAGCTGAAAAAGGAAAAGGTGAAGAAAACTGAAGTCGAGTGCACAGGAAATGTTCGTTAGTGAGAGGATTTCACCCTGATCCTGACAAGGTGAGAGCTGTAACAAAGACATGGGGATGAACAGATGTGAGAAGTGTGCAGTGTTGTGTTGGTCACATAAACCACACAGGGAAGTTCTTGTCTAATTTGTCATGAGACTGTGAACCAATGTACAAGCTCACTCCTGAGGAGAGCCAGTGGTACTGGGGCAGGAACAAGAAGCAGCTTTCGCTCAAACAACCAAGATCACCAACTTGTGCCCACACCAGGTGGGAAGGTTTCAGGGGAAAGTGGGACAGACTGCAAGGAACAGTTTTGTTGATGAGTGTTTTTGTGAACTGTATCTAGTAATTAAGTTTTAACTGCAAATGATAGTTGACACATTTAATGTATTTTAGATAAAAAGAGATATCATTTGTGAAATGCAAATTTTATATTGTAAACACTGACTTGCCATCATCACACGACCACTTATGTTTTTCTTAGAGTTTCACCAATAAAACTCAAAAACCACTGCATGACACAAACATCACTCACT
Source organism: Chiloscyllium plagiosum (assembly GCF_004010195.1). NCBI lineage: Eukaryota > Metazoa > Chordata > Chondrichthyes > Orectolobiformes > Hemiscylliidae > Chiloscyllium > Chiloscyllium plagiosum. The sequence goes on from NW_025166169.1 coordinate 1,023, forward strand.
GAGGTGGGAGTATTTGTTGTCAATGTTTTTTTCTGACAGATGTTAGCATTGGATACATGGTCTCTCGGTGTATGAGTATGTGTCTGTGTTGCTGAGTAGGTGTCTCTGTATGTGTGTGAGTATGTGTGTGTGTGTGTCTAGTGGGGGAGTGGTGGGTGTGACAGCACCTGAGGAGTGGACAGGGGACCTGGAGGTGGCACTGAGACCTGGGTCACAGAGGGGAGTGAGACAGAGCCTCAGCTGCTGTCACTGACTCCCCCCTCCCCCTCCAGGCAGTGTGTCCAAAGGCAGCACCTGTCAGAAGGAAACATTGACAATGAAGGTTCCCCTCCATCTGTCCCAGCCCAGAAGCTTGTGTGCTCAGCCCTGGGTGAAACATTCAGCTGGTGAGCCTGCCCTTTCCTCCCTCCAATAGCTGCTGGGTCACCAGTCAGTGAAGTATTCCTGACTCCCAGCAGCTGCCTGGCCCTCTCTTCACACTCATTCAGATCCTTCCAAAAGGACACTCGTGACCCGCCGGGGAATAAACACTCCCAGACATTATCAACCATCCAACTCTGAAACACACATATTAAATAAACCTCACTTTGTGCATCCTGAACAAAATCAGAGATTGCTGGAAAAGCTCAGCAGGTCTGGC
>NW_025166170.1:0-1662 GCF_004010195.1 Chiloscyllium plagiosum
TTATATATACAATGAACAGGTTTGGTCTGACCATTGATTCCTGCGACACACTGGTGAACACTGATCTCCAATCAGTGAAACAAACATTTCCTGCACCCCTATGCTCTCTATTGATTGACAAGTCTTCCATCCATGCTTGTAAATTCCCCACAACTCCATGCATTCATATCTTATGAATGGGTATTTTATGCAGCATCTTATCAAACGCCGTGTGTATATCCAAGGTGACAACATCCAACTGGTCTCCCTCACCCACCGTCTTTGTTACATCCTTAAAGAACTTCCAGTAGACTTGTCATGAACGACCTTCCCTTCTTGTATTGATGCTCCGTTCTACCTGATGGACCCTTTTTTCCAGATGTCTCACTATTGCCTGTTAAAAAATGCACTCCAACATTTTCCCAACTACAAATAGGTAGGAGGTTTAGCTCAGATGGTTAGAGAGTGCTGTAATAACGCCAAGGTCGTAGTTTCACTCCTCACACTGACCAGGTGTGTGTTTGGGATTTGCAAGTCATGGGTTCACACTTGCAGGGTATGTGTTTGAGGAAGCACGGTCACGCGGTCGTTAGCAATGCTGCCGCACAAAACCAGGGACCCGGATTCGATTCCATACTCGGACTATCTGCGTGCAGTTTGCACATTCTCACCGTGCCTACGTGGGCTTCATCTGGGTTCCCTGGTTTTCTTCCAGAATTCCAAAAGGTACAGGTTAGGTGAATTAGCCAAGCTGAATTGTCCATAGTGTTCAAGGATGTGTAGATTAGATGCATTAGTCAGGGGTAAAAATCAGGCAATAGGGTAAGGCAATGGAGCTGGGTGGGTTTCCCTTCAGAGGGTCCGAGTGGACGTGTTGGCCCTAAGTGTCTGTTTACACACTGTCGAGATTCTAAGTTCTAAAATGCTAATCTAACTGCCTTTAATTTACCTGCCTTTTACCTACTGACTTTTTTAAACAGCAACATGCCATTCATTGTCTTCCAGTCTACCGCACGCAGCCAGTGAATCCGGCAAATTAACATTAACGCTTCAATTACATTTCCGCCATTCCTTTCAGCAACCTGGATGGATTCTAGTGGACTTAACGATCGTTCGACCCTCAGGTTTGCTGAACTTTACTCCTATAGTGAGAACATTTGAATTGATAACCTGATTTCCCATCATATCCTTAACATCATTCTTTGACATGTGAGACATATTCTCCACTGTGAAGACTGACAGAAAATAGTTATTCAAGGCCTTGCCCGTTTCATCGTTGCCCAAAGTTAATTCCCCTTTCGCATCCTTCAATGGTCCGAACTCTACATTAGCCAGTCTTTTATGTTTTCATAATTACAAAAACGTTTCCTACCTGATTATTTACACTGTGTTAGTTCGCATTTATTGACTATCTTTCATTTCTTTATTGCTTGGTTCGTGTTTTTATTTTGTTGCTTTTTAATTTATTTTAACTAATCTTCCCGTTTCCTACGATAGTACTCTTGGCTACTTTGTAAGCCTGAGCTGTTAGTTGGCTGCCTTCTTTTAAATCCATGTTTAGAACATAGATTATAGAGTAGTACACCACAGTACAAGCCTTTCTGCCCTTGATGTTGTGCCAATATTTTATCCTGCTCTAAGTTCAAACTAACCTGGCTTTTATTGGTAGAGGAATTGAGTTCC
>NW_025166171.1:0-1662 GCF_004010195.1 Chiloscyllium plagiosum
GCTGCGCACTGTGACAAATCGCTTTTCATGTCCTCCACTGTTTCTCAGTTGTCCCAGCATATTGACTTTCCCCAGTATATCGCAGCCATCTGCTCCCTCATCAAATTGTGGTATTCTTTGTTTCAGCGTGTTTTAGCAGTGCCGCATGGCGGCTCAGTGTTTGGCACAGCTGCCTCACAGCGCCAAGCACCCGGTTTTGATTCTAACCCCGGGCGACTGTCTGTGTGGATTTTGCACATTCTCTCTGTATCTGCATAGTTTTACTCCGGATTGTCCAGTTTCCTCCCACAGTTCAAAGATGTTCAGATTAGGTTAATAGGCCATTCGAAATTCCCCATAGTGTTCAGAGATATGTAGGTTGGGTGCGTTAGTCAGGGGAATTGTAGAGTAATAGGTACATGGAGTGGGTCTGGGTGGGTTGCTCTTTGGAGATATGTTGTGGACCTGTTGGGCCAAATGACCTCTTCCTTCTTACTCTCCATCTGTATTTTAAATTCAACTAGGCTGTGATCACTCCTTCTGAGAGAATCTCTACGGGATCATTAAGTATTCCGTCTCATTACACTGGACCAGATTTAGGATAACTTACTCATATGTTCCATTGCATACTATTTGAGGAACATACTGCAAATATATTCTACAAGCCCGTCCGCAATGCTGCCTTGACCGACTTAGTTTGACTACTCTATATGCCGATTAAAATGTCGCCTGACAGCTGCTGTACCATTTCTAAGCACATTTGTTATTTCTTTGCTTATTGCCCATCCTAGTGTGAAGTTGTTATTGGTGGCCTATAGACTACATCCATCAATGACTTTGTCTCCTTATAATTGTTAATTTCCAACCATATTTATTCAACCTTTTTCTCCATGGAACCTGTATCATGTCTCACTACTCTCCTGAAGTCCATATGAAATATCTGAGGTACACCACCTCCCTCGCTTTCCTGTCTGTCCTTCCAAATGGTCTGATATCCCGGATATTTAACTTCTAGTCGTGTCCACCTGCAACCGTTTCTCTGTAATATTTACTAAATCATATCCATTCATAATAACGTTAACTAACTTTCCTTGGTAAAAATCCTACGAACATTCAGGTTAAATGCCCTGATGCAGTTTTGCTTTATTCTTTCTTTTTGAACCCCAAAATATCAATCAGAAGAATCTTTATTTTTAAACATGCTCTTTTTTTTCTGTCACGACAAGGTATCCACTCACTTCACTGGCATACTGTCCTGCTGCTTACTGCATTTTATTTAAGACCTTGATTCACTTTTTTTCCCCTCAATCCCTCTACCACCCTGGCTAACTCAGAGCCTCACCTTGAATTGCCTGCTAAATTAAGAACACCCGACAGTGCTGTATTTTGGCCCCAAAAACTCTACACAGAACAGCAATTGATGCTTGATTAACGTTTTGTACAAGTTCAGCATAATCTCCCTGCCACTCTTTGCACAACAGAGACTAATGCACGATTTAATTGCTGCTCGCTCCAACAGTTCTGCCACCGTCAGTGAGCTGTGCTCATGTACACTGAGGAAGCTCTGATCGGGGACCTCCTTTAAAATTGATACCCTTTCAGTGGTCTTCATCTAAAGTACATCAGCTCACTTTTTGTTATACTGAACCATATTTGCCAATCATTTGCCAAATCCATTAACTT
>NW_025166172.1:0-1662 GCF_004010195.1 Chiloscyllium plagiosum
TGACAATGTAAACAAAACAGCATCATTTCAAATAGAATGGCTGAACAGTGATGGTGTGTGTGTATCTGTGTGTCTGTGTGTGAGTATGTAGTTAGATAATATTGTTCATATGTGTGCAAAACATTCAGAATGAACGAGAGACATACTTAACAAACATGATGCATGTGATGAACAAAATTTATAAAATACTAATATGTTATTTAATCTTCAGCTGAGATGTTATGTTCCTCTACTCTCAACGTATCGTCTGCCTCCTGCCCCTTTCTGGCATTCCCTGATCTAATCTTTCATTCTTATCAGATGGATGTTATAAATTCCTGCTTCTGGTGTTCCACCTTGTTTCAGTTAATCCATTTTCTACCAGGAAACATATACTGGGTTCTGTCAACAGTTGGTGCCTGTCATATTGATGGCGATAAAAGTTCTGACATCAAACCCAGGATTTCAACAGATTAATCTGTTGCACACACACTGTACAAAGGACCATGGCACAAAGGATTTATCAAACCAAATACGGAAGCACATCTACTTCTATCAATCATGTAGACTTCCCTATTTTTACATCTCCACGTCTATATTCTCTCTCTGTCTCTAACTTTCCGTCTAGTTAATAAGTCCTCCAATCGTTCTTCGTGTCCCATGTCTCAAACCCCCCTCCTTCAGTTTACATCTATTTCTCACTTTTGGATGAGATAGCTTATAATTGAGTAATGTAACTAAAAAGACATGAGGGTGGCGTTGGCCAGAGTTAGTTGGAAGGGGAGCTGAGCACGGGAATATGGTGAAGCAGCAATGACAGGAGTTTCTGGAGATAATTCAGCAGCACATCAGAAATTCATCCCAAGTAAGAAGAAAGATATTCAGCGGAAGACAAGTCAGCGTGCGTGATAATAAACTCTGGGACAGCATAAAAGTAATAGAAAATGCACACAATATGGTGAAGATTATTGGGAATTTGGACGATTACGAAGCCTATAAATTCCAGCACGGATAACTAAGAACAGCAAATGGGAGGAGAGGGTGAAATACGAAATTACGCTTGTTAATCTTGTAAAAGAACATTGAAAGAGATTTTTAGATATATAACAAGGAAGACAAGGAGTAAATAGCAAACAGAGGAATGTTGGAAAATGAAGCTTGAATAGTTACGGGAAGCAATGGAATGGCAGAGGAATTGAATACATTGCAACAGTCTACACGGTGGAAGACACCAGCAAAATGTCAGAACTTCAAGACAGTCAGAGGGTAGAGGTGAGTATAGTGACCACCAGGAAGGAGAAAGTGCTGGGGAACGTGAAGTTGGATCAATCAGTGAGACCAGTTGGAGAACACCCCGTAGTTGTAAATAGATGCCGAAGGTGATTGTGGAGGCATTGCTGGTGATTTTTCAGGAAACATTGGAGTGAGGGAGGACTGGCAAATGTAAGGAGAGACGGACACAGAAGACTGGAAATTACAAATGGCCAGGCAAGTTGAAACTGTTGTATAAAAGGACTTAATGAATCCTTACGTTTATGAATAGATGCGTGGAGTATAAGAACAAGGAAATTCTAAAGTATATTGGACGTGGTGTGATTAAGCTACAGCATAACAATAGTGAAATTTACAATACTATTGCGAACAGCAGATTTGAAAGTACAGTTAAAACAAAGGAAATCATTT
>NW_025166173.1:0-1662 GCF_004010195.1 Chiloscyllium plagiosum
AGGGAGCCGTACAGACCGGTCAGTGTGATATCGGGGAGGGAGCAGTACGGACCGGTCAGTGTGATATTGGGCAGCTGTACGGACCGGTCAGTGTGATATCGGGGAGGGTGCTGTACGGACCGGTCAGTGTGATATCTGGGAGGGAGCAGTACGGACCGGTCAGTGTGATACCGGGGAGGGAGCTGTACGGACCGGTCAGTGTGCTATCGGGGAGTGTGCTGTACGGGCCGGTCAGTGTGATATCGGGGAGGGAGCTGTACGGACCGGTCAGTGTGATATCGGGGAGGGAGCTGTACGGACGGTCAGTGTGATATCGAGGAGGGTGCTGTACGGACGGTCAGTGTGATATCGGGGAGGGAGCTGTACGGACCAGTCAGTGTGATATCGGGGTGGGAGCTGTGAGGACCAGTCAGTGTGATATTGGGGAGCTGTATGGACCGTTCAGTGTGATATCGAGGATTGTCCTGTACGGACCGGTCAGTGTGATATCTGGGTTGACCTGTACGGACCGGTCAGTGTGATATCGGGGATTGACCTGTACTGACCGGTGAGTGTGATATCAGGGATGACCTGTACGGACCGGTCAGTGTGATATTGTGGAGGGAGATGTATGGACCGGTATATGTGATATTGAGGGGAGCTGAGTACAGATATGCCTTCACACACAGACACAGACACACACACTGACACAGTCACACACGCACACACAGACACAGACACACACACATGCACACACACAGACACACTGTACGTGTGAATACTGGCATGTGTACGTCCCGGGCCCTCCCCCGGTTCCCTTACTAGGGCAGCGAGTGGAATGTGGTGTTTGTCCTGGTGGAGGGTTCAGTACGAGCTTGATGGGCTGAAAGGTGCTATTGCGCCCCTGAATGGAAATGAAACAATGAGCCCAGTTGGTGGACCGAGGCGAACAATTTGCAGTCGTTTGTAACTTCTCTGAAACACTGGATCAAACACTTTGAGGCTCGGAGAGAGCAAATGAGCCTTTCCAAGTCAATTCAGTGTTGGTGTTGCCGTGGGGGCTGGGTTCAGAGTGAAGGGTTTGGCAGGAGAGATCTGACTGCAGCATGCTGTTTGTAACATCCTGCCTGCTCATTATCCCCTTCTCCACCACTCCGACTGCTCGAGAGATTAATAGTGTTCTACATCATCTTCCCATCGACACAGGGAGCCCACAGGAGCGTCACATTAAGAGTGGGTACATGAGCTTAATTGGCAGAGGTCCCCTGGCCTCTCAGTGTCTCTCTCCATCCCTGTAACACACGTTCAACCCATCCTTTCACCCTCCCAGTGGATTCAGTGGAACTGCTCCCTCTGACTGACACACTGGTCATTCCCCAGGGATCTGTTTATGGATGCAGCAGTGTGCAGCTCCCTCTGTGTCGGTCTGAGGCCGCGCCTGTTCACCTGTGTGTGCGTGCACACGGGTGCGCCTGTCCATGTAGCTTTCACACATTGAGCCTATGTGTCTGTGTGCGCCTGTTCATTTTGTTTGTATTCGACTCTGTGTGTGTGCATGTTCCTGTCTTTAACCACGTGTGTACACACGTGCTTGCCTGTATGTGTGTATGTCTGTGCCTGTATGTGTGTGTGTGTGTGTGTGTGTGCGGTGTGGGAGAGTGTGTGTGTGTGAGTGTGTGTGCG
>NW_025166174.1:0-1662 GCF_004010195.1 Chiloscyllium plagiosum
TCTCAATGGTAAATTCCCTCCTTGTATGTTTGTTTGTGTATCTTTTAAAACACTGTGAAATCAGCTTCTACGCTTTATTTCTGGAAATATGTTCACGATTTAACTAACTCTATTGAGTGGAAGAAACTCTCATCCAAACTTTTCTTAATCATTCACTGATGGTTTTGAAGCTCTAACTAAAGGTATTGATTCACTCGAAAAGGGCATTTCCCCATTTCGTCATTCAAACCTCGAGTTATGTGAAAATCTCATTCGTTTTCTTCAAACTTGCGTGTTTCTGCTCCAGCAGTTCCAGATCTCGTGAATAAATTCCTTCATTCTTTCTATCATCCCGTTTGTATCCTTTCTGATATTTTTATGTCTCAGTAAACAACGTCACTTCACTTTCTAATATCTTGTTATCCAGGAAACAGCGTCTGTGCCCTTTCTAACCTCTTGACATGTTTTTGGTAAAGAAAGAGGACAAGGATTACACACAATGGTCCCACTGAGGGTGATCTACAGATTCTACAGTTACATTATGAACTCTTTGCTTTTTAAATATGACGTCACTATGCATAAACTCAAGTAAGGTAAATTATTATCTATCCAGTTCATGAACATCGTCTCCGTGGAGACGAAAATTATCTATCACTCCCTTTATTCTTCCACGAAATGTTCAAAAGGTTTGGAAGGCGAACATCTCTAACTCCACGTGCCCTGAGTGAGTCTTAACTATTTCTAAAGGAGACTGAAGTTAAAATACTTAATAGTGTTCTCCAGTCATTCCAGTGCAGATTGGTTATTGACAGTAAATGCCCAAAGGCCACCGTGGATCTGAAATCAACAGTTTTCACATAGTAATTGTCGTAGCTATTGTGCATCGTATGTCGGTGTTCGTGTTCAATTTGTTCATAATTTCATGGGCTCCTGTAATGAATTCTACTGAATGATTAATTTGTGAATGGAGACATTCCCTTCACCACTCATTCGAAACTCCATGGAACATTGAATAATTTTACTCATATGCTTCCAGAGGACAGTCCTACCATTACTGGTATAAATCAGTGAACATTCCGGACGTATCCTCGAAGGCAAAGATTTCCTTCTCCAGTTTAGCGGATCATGACAGCACTGAATCCCATGTATGCGTTCATTAAAACCAAAACAGTTGCAGCAAGACTTTAAAACAAAGATTTTGCAATCTGCTTGTATTGGTTGTCCCAAACATTACATTCCACATTGTGGTATGTTTGTGGATGAAAGCACTTTCTGAATCTTGAGCAATTACATTTCAATTTTGTCAAAACATTGTCATTCGCTGTTCTCTCTTTCCCTTTCAGTTTCCCGTTTAATATCCCGTATTTTCTCAGTTTATCTTACGTTTTCAACAATTTCAATCAATCTCGCTCCTGATTACCAATCCGAGAGAATGCCACAATTATATGCAGTGCAGCTGTAGGGCGCGGTGAACAAGTGGAAAGGCATTGATCACGTGAACCAAATAAAAGTAGCGAGCTGGTGGAATCTGGCCGTTCCATTGCAGTGATATTTAAAACATTTCACGTAATCTTCAGCCAAATCATATTGGCAGAATATAAGAAAACATAAACGAAAAAATTGCCGGTGTTGCAAATCAAACAAAAACAAACGTTGCTGGAAAATTTCAGGACGTCTGGCAGC
>NW_025166175.1:0-1662 GCF_004010195.1 Chiloscyllium plagiosum
TCTATGTGTGTGTCTGTGTTGTGTCCAGATGTGAAGGAATACCAACACTGGGATTGCTAGCGTCCCTCCCCACGTCTGGCAGCATCTGTGGAGAGTAAGTGCAGCAGATGTTTTGAGTGCAGTGAGCCCTGTTCAGGACTGGTAGCCGCTAACTCAAGGTGGTGTGTGTGCTGGTGACTGACTGGGGTGGGGACGTTGACGAGGAGAGTGTTGGATGGAAAGGTCACCCCTCAGCCTCCGACGCTCCGGGGAAAACAGCCCCAGCCTGTTCAGCCTCTCCCTGTAGCTCACACCCTCCAACCCTGGCAACATCCTTGTAAATCTTTTCTGAACCCTTTCAAGTTTCCCAACATCTTTCCGATCGGAAGGAGACCAGAATTGCACACAATATTCCAACAGTGGCCTAACCAATGTCCTGTACAGCCGCAACATGACCTCCCAACTCCTGTACTCAATACTCTGACCAATAAAGGAGGGGTTAAATGATTACTCCTCTCACCTGAAGAAAGTGAGCGTCAGAGAGTCAGAGAGATGTACAGCACGGAAACAGACCCATTGGTAATGAACACTCCTTTATTAGTGATTTCAGTGTGAATGTGAGCATGGGTGTGAAGGAACACGCCTTTAAAAGTGATTTCAGTGTGAGTGTGAGCAAGGGTACGAAGGAACACTCCTTTAATATTGATTTCACCGTGGGTGTGCGCGCAGGTCTGAAGGAACACTCCTTTAATAGTGATTTCAGTGTGAATGTGAGCACGGGTGTGAAGGAACACTCCTTTAATAGTGATTTCAGTGTGAGTGTGAGTGTGGGTGTGAAGGAACATTCGTTTAATAGTGATTTCAGTGTGAGTGTGAGCGCAGGTGTGAAGGAACACTCCTTTGATAGTGATTTCAGTGTGAGTGTGAACACGGGTGTGAAGGAACACTCATTTAATAGTGATTTCAGTGTGAGTGTGAGCAGTGGTGTGAAAGAACACTCCTTTTAAAGTGATTTCAGTGTGAGTGTGAGTGCGGGTACGAAGGAACACTCCTTTATTAGTGAGTTCAGTGTGTGTGATGACGGGTGTGAATCAACACTCCTTTAATAGTGATTTCAGTGTGTGTGATCGCAGGTGTGAGGGAACACTCCTTTAATAGTGATTTCAGTGTGTGTGATCGCAGGTGTGAGGGAACACTCCTTTAATAGTGATTTCAGTGTGAGTGTGAGTGAGAAACACCCCTTTAATCGTGATTTCAGAGTGAGTGTGAGCACGGGTGTGAAGGCGCACTCCTTTAACAGTGATTTCAGTGTTGGTGTGAGGGACACTACTTTAATAGTGATTTCTGTTGAGTGTGAACACAGGTGTGAAGAAACACCCCTTTAATAGTGATTTCAGCGTGAGTGTGAGTACGGGTGTGAAGGAATACTCCTTTAATAGTGATTTCAGAGTGACTGTAAGCACGGGTGTGAAGCAACACTCCTTTAATAGTGATTTCAGTGTGAGTGATCGCAGGTGTGAAGGAACACTCCTTTAATAGTGATTTCAGTGTGTGTGTGAGTGCGGGTGTGATGTAACACTCCTTTAATAGTGTTTTCAGTGTGAGTGTGAACGCGGATGTGAAGGAACACTCCTTTATTAGTGTTTTCTGTGCAAGTGTGAGGAACACTCCTTTAATAGTGAT
>NW_025166176.1:0-1662 GCF_004010195.1 Chiloscyllium plagiosum
CTGTGTGCGTGTCTTTGTGCGTGTGTATTTGTGCATGTGCATCTGTGTGCGTGTGTGTGTCTCTGTGTGTGTGAGTCTGGGTGTGTGTGTCTGTGTACGTGTCTGTGTACGTGTTTGTGTACGTTTGCCTAATAACAGGAGACAGCATTATCGAGGAGGGGTGTTTTTCAGACTGGAGGCCTGTTGTTATGGACTAGGCCAGACCACTCAAAATTTTCTTAACCAGGCTGCGCAGACTGTAACTTTGTAATTCGTTTCAGTAAGTGCACAGTGAAGATTATCACGTTTTAAAACAGACAAAAAAATTCACTAAACTACACAATGAAACACAAAGAACAGACTAAAGAACCCCGACAGAACTCAATCTATTCAAACTAGACTTAATTAGTTGTTCTGGAAGCACACAACCATCCAAATAAGCAAACCCCCCTTAAGAACAGTGCAAATGGAACAAATGTTTACAGGTTGGTGCTAGAAGGGCAGAAGGAGAGAGAGAGAGCGAGAGTGCGAGAGAGAGAGAGAGAGAGAGAGAGAGAGAGAAAGAGAGCCTATCCACACAGCTGAACTACAAACTGGTTCTGGACTGAACTGCTCACATAGAGAGCTGACCACTCCCTTTTGATTATACCTTTAATCACAAAACCGTTTAATCTCTATACCAAACCAATCACCTGGAAGCCGGGAACTATTTACGACCCTGCTGAAAAAAAAAATCAAGGACACAGTATCTTTCAGAAAAGGAAGCTTTTAGAGAAAAGGTACCAGCTTTGTGACACAATGCACAGTGGTGTTCCACAGGGACTTGTGCTCAATGCATTTTTGTTTGACATTGAGACAAATGATTCAGATGAGAATTATAGAAGGCACGGTTGGAAAGATTGTGGATGAAATCAAGTTTGGCTATATAGCGGACAATGAAGATTAAAAGGGACCGAGATCAAATGGCTTGATGAATCTTAGAGTTGTACAGCACGGAAGCAAACACTTTTGACCAACTCGTCCATGCCATCCTGATTTCTGAAATTAATCGTGCCCTACTTGGGGTGGTGCAGTGGCTCAGTGCTACTGCCTCACAGTACCATGGACCTGTGTTTGATTGCTGGCTCAGGTGACTGACTGTGTGGATTTTGTACATTCTCGCTGTGTCTGCGTGGGTTTCCTCCCACAGTCCAACGTTGTGCAGGTTATGTGAATACGCCATGCAAAGTTGCACATCATGTGAGGTGCATTAGTTAGGGACAAATGTGGTGAGATGGTTCTGGGTGGGTAACTCTTCAGAGGTTTAGTGTGGACTTGTGCTACACTGTAGCTAATCTAATCTATTTGCCAGCAATTGGCCCATATCACTCTAAATCCATCCTATTAATATACCCATCTGCGTGCCACTACGTCCGGCAGTTCATTTCCACTTTCTGAGTTAAAAAGTTGCCTCGAGGTCACTTTAAAATCTTTCCCCTCTCACATTAAATCTATGCCTACTAATTTTGGACTTCCAAACATAGGGAAAAGATCTTGACTACTCACCCTCTATCCATGGAATTCATGAATTTATAAACCTCTAGAAGGTGCAAATGCGTCTCCCACCCAAGGTCTGTGTTTCCGGGGCTTAAATTCTGAAATTCAATACGGACACCTCTTCCATCGTGATCAAACGACAATTTT
>NW_025166177.1:0-1662 GCF_004010195.1 Chiloscyllium plagiosum
GTCCTTGATTACTATGATCTGCCTTTATCAATCACAAACAAAGGTTTTCACTGCATTCAGATTCATGTGATATTCAATCAATCAAATAAAGTCAATCAATCGACCGACATAGACATTTCCTTTTTGTTTGGTGCCAGCACAGCGAAGGTGGGCTACATGGCCTCACTTCGCACTGTGACATATTTTGTGATTCTAAATTAAATCACAGTTAAACCAACAGAATGTGGGAAGTTGCTCACAGGTTATATTGACACAGCCGGGATATATTCGAGCCACAGAGTATCACACAATAATAGTACCTCCTCTGAGGTACATGCCACACGCCAGATGAAAAGCTGAAGACTGCGGGAAACTGCTGTGGTCAGCGCTAATAGAGCAGCCCAGCGGGAGAGTATACGGCTCATAAGCCGGATATTAATGGATTGAAAACATTCTCTGCTCGTTGAAAATTCCACGTTTCAGTGTGTGTACTGCCCCCGCCAGTGTTTCTCTATAAAAGAGGTCCATTCTACATATTGCATGTCGTTTCACTTTCCACTTCCTTTCACTCAATGTATCTGAAATGAAAATCTCTACTGTTACACCCGCCAAATTTACACAGGTGAGGAAACACACTTGTGTAGGTCTGGAATCTCTTTACCTGTTCTCTGTCGGTCTGCTCTGATCTGATTCGCAAAATCATTTGCCAGAGCTGGGAATAAATTGGTGAAGGTAAGATATATCCGTTGTCGAGTGCTCTGTGCGCATGACGCACTGCAGTTACCCACGCTGTTTCACACAGCAGTGTCCTCCCCGTGAAATGAAAAGCTATGAATTACAATTCGATCAATTTATCGGAGGCAGCATTATGACACAGACACATTTCCGTATTATTAGGACATAGATCGCCAATTATGAATAACCACAGAGATATACAGCGACAGAGAGCCACCTGTGGACTCAATGCACTGAACGGCTTCTGACGGCGCTTCAGTGACGCCACACGTTGATGCTGTCCCTCGTCCTGTCTCTGGGACAGAGTGGTTGAGGGTGAAATAATGTCTCATTTTAACCATCCCTTCCGCGTTAGACTGTCTGCAGCCCCGCAGCTCAGGGTTGTGGCGGTGACTGAGGGTTTTATTCACATTCTCTTCATCTGGGGCGGTTGGGGCTCAGCTGTTAACTGCTGCCTGATTGCAGCAAAGAAACCGATTTCACTATTACTGAAGCCTTTCTGCAGGATTGTTGTGTGAGGATGGATTCTGAACAGCAAACAGGCTGCACAAAAATGTCCTCACATGAATTTACCTGATTGTAGAGAATCCGAAGTAGATTAGATTAGATTACTTACAGTGTGGAAACAGGCCCTTCGGCCCAACAAGTCCACACCGAAACCGATTTCACTGTTACTAAAGCCTTTCTGCAGGATTGTTGTGTGAGGATGGATTCTGAACAGCAAACAGGCTGCACGAAAATGTCCTCACATGAATTTACCTGATTGTAGAGAATCCGAAGTAAATTTCTGTTTTTCCCAACAGCTCAACATCTTTATCGATCTCTCAAATAAATGATACTTGGAGGAAGTTCCCAAACAAACTTGCTGATTTCCAGGACTTGATGTAACTGTGCGCCGATGAGAGCGAGCTTTACAGCATATCCGCGCTTGCCTCCCCTCACGCTGCC
>NW_025166178.1:0-1662 GCF_004010195.1 Chiloscyllium plagiosum
GTAGGATGAATTGGGAGAATTAGTGCAGTGTGGTACTAAATAGGAGAATTGGGGTAGGTTGATACTGAATGGGAGAATTAGACTAGGGCACCACTAAATGGGACAATTGGGCTGGGGCATCACTAATATTCGGTATAGGACAACACTGAGTGGAGAACTTGTTCAGGACATCAGGAAATGAGGGAATTGGTGTAGAGCTCCATTATTTGCAAATTTGAGAAAGGTGACGCTAAAATTAGAGAATTCTGGCACGAGACCACTAAATGGGAGAATTGCTGCAGGGAAATGAATTGGTATATGGTGTCAGTAAATAAGAGAATTGGTGCAGGGTAGTAATAAGAGCACATGTAAAAGGAGTACACATGCATGGATTCCGTAAGTCGGAGAAATGTTGCAAAGGATCAGTAAAGTGGAGATTCGATGCAGGGCACCACTAAATGAGGCAATTTGTGCAGGGCACCATTATACAGAAAATGTGAGACAGGGAATAACTAAATGGGAGAGTTGGTACAATTCACCAAAAAAGGAAGGATTTGTAGGTTCCATTATTTGCAAATTTGATATAGGTGACGCTAAAATTAGAGAATTCTGGCACTATACCACTAAGTGGGAGAATTGCTGGAGGGAAATACGAATTGGAAAACTTGGCGCACAGCAGAACTAAACTGGAGAGTTGGGACATGCCACCAGTAAATGGGAGAATTAGAGTAGGGCACTCCCAAGTTGCAGAATTGTTCTAGGCATCAGTAAATGGAAGAATAGGGGTATGAATAAATGGGAGAATTATTGGGCATCAGTAAACGGGAGATTTTGAACATTGTTCACATTCGAAAATTGCTGGGTTTGATAATATATTAAAGAATTGGATCAGAGCGTGGGAGGATGGGAGCACAGAATCAATGCAAAGGAGAAATGTTGGAACCATCTTTAAATTGGAGATTCTGTTCAGCTCCCCACTAAAGGAAAAAAGTATATGCATTGTATCAGGGAGCAACTAAATGAGAGAATTGATACGGGGTATCAATAATTGATGCCAGTGCCAGTAAATTAGAGAATTGGTGCATCAAGTTAGAGAACTGGAGCAGGATAATATTCAATAGGAGAGTTGAGAATGAAAAGAGGATCTGTGCAAGACTGGTAAATGGAGAAATGATGCAGGGATGTGGAGCCCTAAATGGGAGAACAGGAGATGCCCGCACTCGCAGCCCCAGGCTCCTCGCCTTAATTACTGTCTGTGTTCGAATTTGTGTGTTTAATGATATCTGTTCACACTCTCCCTGAGGATGGAGACTTGTGTATAAATTGAGTGTATTTAAATACGTTGCCTCATTTTGACTGTTTCTGCTTTCACCAAAAAATGGGACCACAGGCGCTTCCACTTGAAATTCTCTTTCCCATTCTTGCCGTCTTTGGAATTCCTGGTAAGTGATTCGAAGCCGCTCTGACATTTTTCTTGTGTGTTCTGATTTGATTTGGGTATCTGCAATTTTATCTAGTGTCCCCCAAATTGAAGTCCTGCTTATTGCTGAGTTTGCCATCTCTTCATTACGTTTGGTTTCAGCCTCAGTTGATCAGTCCTGTCCCAGATGACTGAGGGTTGGAAACAACTGTGTTTCACTTAATTAAAGCAAACAACAAATGGTAAATGATTTAAATCAACGT
>NW_025166179.1:0-1662 GCF_004010195.1 Chiloscyllium plagiosum
ACCTGTGAATTGGAGAGCTTGTAACATGTTGAAGGCTGAACCTGATTTCAGGGAAAGAAGATCTCGAATAAAAGATAGATCAAGTGCACGTACAAACACCAGCGCACATGCACACACACACGGAAAACAACCTAATGAAGCTGTACAGTGTCTTAAGACTGGATCAGATCCTGAGCTTAATGGGTGCCCTCGAAGAGCTACAGCCCCCTGCGAGATGCATTTCGCGAAGATCCCAAGTCAACGGTCGCCGCCTCAGGGTCTGCTGAATCCCCAATAGCATATCGTACCCCCAATCAATTGAAGCAAGAATCCCTGAAGAAGTCGAGACAATGTCCCAGTACCTGAAGCACCTCACGAAAGTCGATAAGGTCTATTGTGGACTGATACCACCCAAGGACATAACGACGGCAGAGATCACACTGCATGAGGCACACCTGAGGAGCAGCTTCATCAATGGAATGAAGTACGAAACAACAAAATAGGTAACAATATCCGTGTATTACCTGGGACACGGGAAAGCTGGATTAGATAGAACAATACGTGATACATGCTGAAAAATTGCTGGCTCAAGAGAACCATAACCGGAAATTAAAGATGGAACAGCAATAACAAAATCTCAGCTTATTATGATGCAAATGGTCGTTCAACCGTTGGAGGGAGGAACTGCGGGAAAAGAGAGAGGCACAGGTTGAGTTCGCAAAAGAGGAAGGGATCGCGGAAGTGCGCTTGCAGAGATAGATCTGGCTGGTTATTTGTTTGTGGAGCAATGGACCACTGGTCGAGACAGTGCCCGCACAGACAGCCTCAATCGGTCCTGGAGGCTGGACAGCATGGTGACTGACAGGGGACGACTGAGGTTGAGGTGGGCATGCAGCAAGGTACAGGTAAACCTCTTTCCTTTATACTTGGCAACGAAGAATCCCTTATGCCAATCTCTTCTCCTAACCTAACGGGCACTGAGATGTGTCCCAACTCTATATTGAACATTGAGATTGCGAAGTGTGGACAATATGTTCAATATAACAATGATGCGTATATGTCGATGCCTACCTCTATGTTATATGTGGAAGGTACACCAGTTATCTTTTTGGTAGATACATGGCCAGCACATTTACTCCTCAAATCAAGACAGTTCAGAGAGTTCACGCCAATAAAGATGAGTGGAATGTTCCTGAACTCAATGGTGGCATCAGGCGTCGTGATATGAGAGTTTTACCGCACACATATTGTGTGAAATCAGTAATGTGTATGCATTCTAATTCTCAATTTTGTAAGCGGAATTCTTTCCTTTACATTTGATGGCTCGGGATCTCATAGTGAGACTGGAGTTGTATTTGCTCAGTACTCCGACGGGCTTGCAGGTAATTCAAAGGGAAGATTCACAAGTGTAAACTGCAAAATACAACCCACGACCCCTGGTGTATGTCTATGAGTGGCGATTAAGCCAGAACAGCAATGAGTTCATTGAGCAATTCACTCGCCCTGGAAGCAGGTAACCATGTTAATCCTATTAACACCGATTTGTTTTGCGGGAATATGCTGCACTGCACAGCACACATACACCACGATGGCCCTGAGGAACCATAAGAGAAGTATTCGTTCAGGAGATTGGTTAAACCAGGTCAGTTATTATTGTGCGAATTTTATTGAAGGGATGGCAGA
>NW_025166180.1:0-1662 GCF_004010195.1 Chiloscyllium plagiosum
TTTAAACATCTGCCAATTTATCCCGTGTTCTATTTTTGCCTCCCTCATTTCCCTCTTAAGTGTATCACCATACCCACTGATCTCGTCAAGGAATTTATCGAGCCCGCTCTATAATATGCCTTCTTATCTTTTCGTGACCTTACCCTCAATGTCTCTTGTCATCCAGTGTTCCCTACTCCTTCTAGCCTTGCCTTTCAAACTAACGGGAACATGCCAGCCCTCAACTCTCAATATCTCGTTGTTGGAAAGCTTCCCATTTGTCAGATCTCCTTTCCCTTGCAAACCAGCTGTCCTAACCAACTTTTGAAAGTTTCAGCTTAATACTATCAAAATTGTCCTTGCCATAATTTCGAACTTTAGTTTGTGTTTTCCAATACAATATTTAAAGTAGCAACATTACCATAACTGGTCCCAATGTACTCTTACGCAGGAAGGAAGATTGTACACTAACTACCCTTGTCTCTAACCCATAGCAGACTCTCTATATCTGCTTGGCACCTTATTGAATGACTCTCTTGCTGGATGGTCTAAAGGAACTCCAATCGATTCTATGCCCTCTTCCAAAGCATTAACATAGAGTTTAAGCATTGACGATCTCATACTGATCCCTCAGGGTATAGTGTTACAATCTGAAAATAAACAGTTGACATATTGTTAGGTTCAGCAAAACGAGTCGAAGACTCTGCTGACCCCACACCCAGTGAGAAAGCTGCAGAGCAAATGCTCATCCAAAACTCTCCACCAAACGAATAGTCACCAAAGTCCCATTCAGCCACCATTCCTGCAAATATTGATTTCCATCTGCCACTTCTCGGCCCAGCCCTGCATCCTGTCAATGTATTGTTGTAACTTGCAACACCCCTCAACACTATTTAAAACATCACTGACTTCTGTGTCATCGGAAAACTTATAAACCCAAATTTCCACTTCTTAATCCAAGACATTTTTAGAAAATAAAAAGAGAGAGGCCCAAACATAGATCACTGCAGGACATCACTGGTCACTGACCTCCAGGAAGAATACTTTCCACCAACTACCAACACGCTGTCTTCTTTCGGTAAGCCAATTCTGTATCTGGATAGACAAATTTCTTTGTATCCCATACCTCGTAATTTTCTGAATGGGACTACCGTGGGAAGCTAATCAAATGCCTTACTGAAATCCATATACGCCACAACCACTACTGGACATTCATCATTTTGTCTCCTGGCATCCTGAAAGAACTCAATAAGGTTTGTGAGGCATGACCTGATGCTCACAAAGACGTGTTGGCAACCTTCAATCAAACTATGTCTTTCCAAATAGTCATAATGCTATCTGTCAGAATACTTTCCAGTACCTTGCTTACCATAGCCATAAGACTGACTAGTGTGTAAATCCCAGGGATTTCCCTGTTCCATTTCTTGAACAAAGGAACTATATTTGCCTCACTCCAATAATCCGGTACTTTTCCCATGGATGGTCAGGAGCATCGCTAGTGGCGCAATAATCACATTCGTCACTTTCCCTAGTAACCTTGGATATATTTGGTCCTGTACTGGGGTTTATCTATCTTGATGTTTCCTAGAGTTTCCACCACATCCATTTTCTTAATATCAATATTTTCAAGCCTATTATCTAGTCTACAGTGTTCTCAATATAAACAAGGTCCCACTCGCCAGT
>NW_025166181.1:0-1662 GCF_004010195.1 Chiloscyllium plagiosum
GGAATTAAGGGACAGTCTGTAATGATAAGGCATGAAGGGAGTGTGTGTAATGGCCAGGAATTAAGGGAGTGTGTGTAATGATCAGGAATTAAGGGACAGTCTGTCATGATGTGGAATTAAGGGAGTGTGTGTAATGGTCAGGAATTAAGGGAGCGTGTGTAATGGTCAGGAATTACGGGACAGTCTGTCATGACATGGAATTAAGGGAGTGTGTGTAATGATCAGGAATTAAGGGACAGTCTGTCATGATGTGGAATTAAGGGAGTGTGTGTAATGGTCAGGAATTAAGGGAGCGTGTGTCATGATCAGGAATTAAGGGAGTGTGTGTAATGGTCAGGAATTAAGGGAGCGTGTGTAATGGTCAGGAATTAAGGGACGGTCTGTCATGATTAGAAATTAAGGGAGTGTGTGTAATAATCAGGAATTATGGGACATCTGTCAAGTTCAGGAACAAAGGGAGTGTGTGTAATGGTCAGGAATTAAGGGACAGTCTGAAATGATAAGGAATTAAGGGAGTGTGTGTAATGGTCAGGAATTAAGGGACTGTCTGTAATGATCAGGAATTAAGGGAGTGTGTGTAATGATAAGGTATGAAGCAAGTGTGTGTAGTGATCAGGAATTAAGGGAGCGTGTGTAACGATCAGGAATTAAGGGAGTCTGTCTAATGGTCAGGAATTAAGGGAGTGTGTGTAATGGTCAGCAATTAAGGGACAGTCTGTCATGCCGTGGAAATAAGGGCGTGTGTGTAATGGTCAGGAATTAAGGGACAGTGTGTCATGATGTGGAATTAACGGAGTGTGTGCAATGATCAGGAATTAAGGGAGTGTGTGTAATGGTCAGGAATTAAGGGACAGTCTGTCATTATCTGAAATTAAGGGAGTGTGGGTGTAATGGTCAGGAATTAAGGGACAGTCTGTCAAGTTCAGGAATTAAGGGAGTGTGTGTAATGATCAGGAATTAAGGGAGCGTGTATAATGGTCAGGAATTAAGGGACAGTCTGTCATGATCTGGAATTAAGGGAGTGTATGTAATGGTCAGGATTCAAGGGAATGTGTGTAATGATCAGGAATTAAGGGACAGTCTAATGATCAGGAATTAAGTGAGTGTGTGTAATGATCAGGAATTAAGGGAGTGTGTGTAATGAACAGGATTTAAGGAAGTGTGTGTAATGATCAGTAATTAAGGGACAGTCTGTAATGATAAGGAATTAAGGGAGTGTGTGTCGTGATCAGGAATTAAGGGAGTGTGTGTAATGATAAGGTATGAAGCAAGTGTGTGTAATGATCAGGAATTAAGGGATTGTGTATAATGATCAGAAATTAAGGGAGTGTGTGTAATGGTCAGGAATTAAGGGAGCGTGTGTACTGATCAGGAATTAACGGAGTGTGTGTAATGGTCAGGAATTAAGAGACTGTCTGTAATGATAAGGAATTAAGGGAGTGTGTGTAATGACCGAGAATTATGGGAGTGTGAGTAATGATCAGGAATTAAGGGAGCGTGTGTAATGGTCAGGAATTAAGGGACAGTCTGTCAAGTTCAGGAATTAAGGGAGTGTGCGTAATGATCAGGAATTAAGGGAGTGTGTGTAATGGTCAGGAATTAAGGGAGTGTGTGTAATGATCAGGACTGAAGGGAGCGTGTGTAATGATCAGGAATTAAGGG
>NW_025166182.1:0-1662 GCF_004010195.1 Chiloscyllium plagiosum
GAGCACTGAAAGAGGCGAGAGAAGACAGTTCAGGGGCCAAGGACCCGGAAGACTGGGCGGTAACAAATGGAGTGCCCTTCTTCAAGAAGGGTTGCAAATAAATGCCTAGAAAATATAGACCAGTAAGCTTCACATCTGTTTTCGGCAAACCACTTGAGAAGGTTCTGAGATATAAGATGTGCATGCATTTGGAAAGACAGAGTTTGACGTGGAGCAGTCAGCATAGCTTTGTGCGTGGCAAATCATGCCTTACAAATTTTGTTAGTTTTTTGAGGAAGTGACCAGGAACGTTGACGAGGACAGGGAGGTCGACATAATCCATATGGAATTCAGTACGGTATTTGGTAAGATTTCATGGTAGGCCGCTCTAGAAGTTTAGATCGCATGGACTCCAAGGTAAACTGGCAAATTGGTGGCACAATTCATTTGACATTATGAAACAAATGATTATGGTGGAGATATGCTTGTCGGACTGGAGGCCTGTGACTAGTGGAGTGCCTCAGGGGTCGGTACTGTCCCCATTTCTGTTTGTTATCTATATCAATGATTTGGACGAGAGTGCACAACGCAAGGTTAGTAAGTTTGCAGACGACACAAAAATAGGAGGCATCGTTTACAGTGAGGAACATTATCAGAAATTGCAGCAGTACCTTGATCAGATGGGGAAGTGGGCTGAGAAATAGCAAATGGTGTTTAATATACATACGTGTGACGTCTTGCATTTTGGAAAGTCAAAAATCAAGTGGGAGTTTAATGGTGAATGAAAGGGCTTTAAGGAGAATAGTGGAACAAAAGGACATTGGAAATCAGGTGCGCGGTTGTCTGAATTTGAGTTGCAGATATACAGGAGAGTGAAGAAGGCTGTTGGCACACTGACCTACATCAGGGCATTGAGTACAGACGTTGGGACGTTATGTTGCAATTGTACAGGACGTTGGTGAAGCTGCTGTTGGAGTATTGTGCTCAGTTTGTTCAACCTGCCCTAGAAAGGATATTATTGAACTCGAAAGCTTGTAGAAGAAGTTTACAAAGATGTTTCCTGGGCTAAAGAGTCTGAGTAGTAAGGAGAAGTTGGACAGGTTAGAACATTGAGGGGATCTATATAGTTTCAGATATCCAACACAACAGAATGCTTTTCCTAGCACAGAAAGTAATGATTTTTTTTTTCTCATGTGCATCTGTAGCAAGTACCCCAGGCAGGCCCAGAAAAAGAAAAACCAGCTCCATTTCCAATTCAGTGCTCGACCCACTCTCTCACGCCTGGCACAGTGCTCCAATATATATGAAGCCTGCAGCAGGACCACAAGCAATGAGTAAGAGTACCTGTAGTCATTCTGCATTTCGGACATGCTGAAGATAATCCCACTTTGATTTCTGGGAGAAAATCCGGGTTCAGATAGACCCTAAGAAAATTTTCTAACTGCATGGAATGGGTCCTATTATAGATGAATTTCTTCGAACATTTTCACAAATATCCTCCCATGTCTCCGAAGTGTTCTGAAACCCCAACTCTCTCGAGCAGAAATCACAAAGCTGCACAGTCTCGTCTGAGGGTCACTTTCCAATTAATAATAAAGGGTAGTGACAAAGAGAGTATTCTAACCAATAAGCACCCTCTTCTCTCTATCGGATTTGTAAGAATCTGTTAAAAGTGTGTTTTTT
>NW_025166183.1:0-1662 GCF_004010195.1 Chiloscyllium plagiosum
CAGTTTGTCCTGTCTCCCTTCATGACTGAAACTGTTTTCCCTAGACACTATCCAAGTGAATCTCTCCTGCAACTTTCCCATGCGATCACATCCCTGGATAATTCTAGCAATGAGCTGAATGAACATTTTTCCATTCTGTAACAGCATCGGGGGTGGCTCTGCAGCATTTATTGCCCTCCAGTCTGGAGTCACGTGGACGCCAGCTTCATTTCCTCAAGGGCGTCAGTGCAACAGATGGGTTTTTCAGATAACGTCTTTTTACTTCTAGGCATTTATTGCATTCACATACTACCATCGTCATGGTGTGGTGGGAATCGAACCCGTCTCCCCAGAATATTACCTGGCTTTGTTGTGTTAACAATCCAGCGATAATACCACGAGGCTATCGCAGAAAGCCCTCATGGGGGATCTTTTCCAATAGAGTCTCTTTTCCCCAATTATTCCCTATGCCATTTTATTGAGCCTCACGCTCCAATAATCATTGGGCCACGTCAGTGAAAGCTGCGAAAGAGAATTGATCTCACAGCCATGATATCCAAACGGATCGAATGATTTGAAGGTGCCAATGAAGAGAGCGGGGCACGGTCACCCAGCAACAGTGAGTGCAACGGTCCAGACTGGATGGTATCAACGTGAAAGTGTATGTTAGATTGTGCAATGCCTCAGTCAAATGGGACTAGTGATGGAAAAGAGAGTTAGGGAGAGTGCGAGTGAGAGACATCTTCGAGAACTTTTGGGTTTAAATCCTGATACATGAAAAGCAGAAATATCAGAGAACAAAATTCGATGGAAAACAAACCATCACCTCGGAGAATATTATCTTGTAAAAACGATTAATTTCTTATGGTGTTTCACCAAAAGTAAAACTTTGAGAGAACTGACCGCCAGGATGTGGATTCGAGCCGAGGTCGCTGCAATCCCAGCGCAGAATACGAACTACTAAACGGTTACAGCATTCCACAGAGCACGCCTGAAAACTGCAACCAGTATGGTAGCAGAGAAAATGTCAGGAAGAATGTACAATATCAGGACTTAGCGACAGGCATGGGGGAACGCAGAATGAACCGAATCTTTAACTTCAGCGTCCCCAGAGACTGTGGAGATTTCATGAATGAGAATACTGGAGAAATTGATTAATGAAACTCTCCAAATTCTTGAGAGAGGGCAGAATATTGTTGAAACGTATGCTTCAAGAGCATTATAGTTGAACATCGGCTACTTCATCGCTTTGCCCACACAAGGCAGTACCAACTGTTGCATGTAATCATACATAATCCCAGTTCCAGACCCGGAATCAGAGAAACTGTGTGAAGCATGCACGAATGTCCAATTGGAAATTAGGATGGAATGACGGGAGAGAGGCGCATGTATTTCCGAGGTTGGCACAGCTACTGGTCACAAGCGAGGCGGAATGGAATACTTGCCCCCATTTATAATATTATGACCATAAACTGTACATGTTGCTGAGACAGCCGACTGGCGCATCTAAAGCGTGTGGAGACTTTAACTTTGGGGTGGCAAGGTTCGAAATTTCATTTTCCTGTTTGGATCAGTGGTTTTGACATTGGCATCTGCTTTTGATCGCATTAGCTCAGGAACAGCTTCTTGTTCCCAATAAATACTGCAACTTGGAGAAGGTGGTGTTGTGGTTATATAATAAAC
>NW_025166184.1:0-1662 GCF_004010195.1 Chiloscyllium plagiosum
AAGCACATGTAATTATAGACTCAGTGAGCCTAACGTCAGTGTAGAGGTGTTTGTTGGAGGGGATTCTGAGGGATAGGACTTCCATCCATTTAGAAAGACAAGGACTGATTAGGGATAGTCAACTTGGCTTTATGTGATGAAAATCATGTCTCATTGATGTGTTTGAGTATTTTGAAGAGGTGACAAAGAAGACTGAAGAAGGCACTGTTGTATATATTGTTTACACAGACTTCAGCAAGGTGTTTAATAAGGTTCCCCATCGTAGACAGGTTACTCAGGTCAGGTCACAAGGAATCCAGGGAAAACCATTTAATTGGTATAAAATTGTCCTGAAGGTAACGGATTATTTTCCAGACTGGAGGCCTGTCGCCAGCGGTGTGCTGAAAGAATCAGTGCTGACATCACTGGTTTTCATCGTGGATATAAACGACTTGGATGGGAATATCGGAGGCATGGTAAGTAAGTTTACAGATAACATCAAAATCATGGTGCAGTAGATAGTGAAGAAGATTATCTCAGAGCACAACGGCACCGTTGACCATCAAAGGGCCAAGGACTGGCAGATAAAGTTTAATTTAGATATTTGTGAGGTTTTGCATTTTGGTAAGTTAAAGCAGGGTCGTGCCCTGGGGAATGTTGCTGAACAAAGTGACCTACGGGGGAAGGTTCATAGTTCCTTGCAAGTGTAATTGCAGGTATACAGGGTGGTGAACAATGCAGTTGGCATGCGTGCCTGAATCGGTCACAACATTGTGTATAGAAGTTGGGGTGGCATGTTGTGCTTGCATAGGGACGCTTGTGAGGCCACATTCGGTATACTGCGTACAATTTTTTTGGGCTCTGCTAAAGGATTGATGTTGTTAAGCTTGAGGTGGTGCAAAAAAAAGATTTATAATGGTTTTCTGGAACCTGAAGGTTTCATTGACAGGGAGAGGATGAACAGGTTGAGGCTTTTCCCCCTGGACTGTCTGATGCTGAGGGGTGACAAGAAAGTGGCCTATAAAATCATAAGCGGTATGAATAGCCTGAATGGCCAAGGTCTTTTCTCCAGGGCGGGAGAGTCCACAAGTAGAGTCATAGGTGGAAGGTGACGGGGGAAAGGTTTAGAAGGGACTTTAGGGGTAACGTTTTTCATGCAGAAGGTGGTGCGTGTACGGAAAGTGCTGTCAGAGAAAGTGATGGAAGCGGGTACAGTTACATGTTTAAATGTATCAGAACAGGTCCATTATCGGAATGGTTCAGAGCGATGTGAGATAAATGCTTGCAATTGGCACTAGATCAGATTGTGATATCTCGTCAGCACGGGAAAGCTGGAATAAAGGATCTGTTTCCACGCTGTATGACTCTCTGATCGAATAAGAGGAATGAGAAAAAATTCTAAAAAGAGCCTTTCAAGTGAAAATTTTCTTCCCCAGATGTTTGAGGTGTCTGTCTGATTACAAGAATTCAAAGCTGAGTTAGTTAAATATTTGACAGAGAAGTGAGTCACGGATAATGTGATACAGACAGTAAAGTTGGGCTTACAACACAACCTGATCAGCCACAATCTTCGTGCGTGGTGGAAAAGCTCGAAGTATCACATGACCCACTCCTGCTCCTCAGTTCCATGTTTCCGTGTTCCATTCAGCTCCTCACACCTGCTAGACAGGAGCAGTTGGAGAC
>NW_025166185.1:0-1662 GCF_004010195.1 Chiloscyllium plagiosum
GAATCATGAAGAGTTAACATACAAATGGAGTCAGTCAGCTTAGTTGGCTCGTGACACAGTGATGCTAATAGAATGGGTTCATTTCCTGTACCAGCTGAGATTACCATAAAGGACTCTCCTTCACAACCTTATCCCTCACTCCAGGCACAGTGACCCTCAGGTTAAACCACAAGTCATCTCTCTCCAATAAGAGCGCAGCCTGTGGTCTGGTAAGACTATGGCATCTTTACCTTTAATATACAGGTACAACAAATGATTGGGAAGGCCTACAGAATGCTATCATTTATTGCAAGGGTAATGGATTATACTTCAGTGAACGTTTTATTACAGTTGTACAAGGTACTAGTGAGATTATACCTGGAGTCCTGTACTCTGTTTTGGTCTCCTTATTTAAGAAAGATATAACTGCATTAGAAGCAGTTCAGAGATGTACTGAAATGATCCCTGAGATGAAACGGTCATGTTTTGAGGAATGTTTGGACAGGTTGAGTTGGTATCCATTAAAGTTGAGAAAAATGAGATGTGTTTTTATTGGAACCTAAAATCCTGAGGGAACGTGACAGGGTAGACATGGTGAGAGTATTTTCCATTGTGGGAGAGACAAGAATTATGCACCACAACTTAAAAATAAGAAATCTCCAATTTAAGACAGTGTTCTCTGTCTTAGTGGGATCTGTGGAGTTCCTAGCCCCACAGAGCAGTGACTATTTTTCAGGCTGAGTCAGAGATTCTTAACTGAGAAAGAAATCAATGGTTATAGGATTAGACAGCAGAGTTGAAGCCACGATCAGATCAGCCAAATGTTCTTGCTCTGAATTTGTATGTTCCTCTGCATATACATGGAAAGATTTCCTGGAATGGTGCCGCAAATGCAGGAACTGCAGTAAGACAAGACAAACTGTGCTTTGTGCCCATAAGAAAGATATTTAAGAGGAGGTTTGATCATAATGTTCAAAACCAAGAACAGTTTTATTACATTAAGTAATAAAACAACTGATTCCATTAGCAAAAGGGTCAGTAACCAAAAGATACAGATATAAATTGATCAGCAAAAAACCTAGAGAGAACATGAGGACTATTTTTTATACAAAGTGTGTTGTAGTGATCTGGAACACACTCTTGAGGGGTCAAATAGCCTTCGGCTGTGTTGTATCATTCCGTGATGACAAGATGTCTGTTCCCATTATCCAACATAAACCAAGACTTGCATGTCCTCGGCAGAGTGGGAGGGGGAGTTGAAATGTTGGGCCACAGGGCGGTGGGGTTGATTGGTGCGGGTGTCCTGGAGATGTTCCCTAAAGCGCTCTGCTAGGAGGTGTCCAGTCTCCCCAATGTAAAGGAGACCGCATCGGGAGCAATGGATACAATAAATGACATTGGTGGATGTGCGGGTAAAACTTTGATGGATGTGGAAGGTTTCTTTGGAGCCTTGGATGGAGGTGAGGGAGGAGGTGTGGGCGCAGGTTTTGCAATTCCTGCGGTGGCAGGGAAGGGTGCCAGGATGGGAGGGTGGGTTGTTGGTGGGGCGTGGACCTGACCAGATAATCATGAAGGGAACGGTCTTTGTGAAAAGCGGAAATGAGTGGGGAGGGAAATATATCCCTGGTGGTGGGGTCTGTTTGGAGGTGGCGGAAATGTCTTTGGATGATGTGGTTTATGCGA
>NW_025166186.1:0-1662 GCF_004010195.1 Chiloscyllium plagiosum
AGCACGGGGTTAGATACAGAGTAAAGCTCCCTGTTCCATTGTCTGTGTGTGCCCTGTGTTTCACCATGTCGATGTCCTACTGCCCATGGAGGCAGAGGCTGGTGACTGAGGTGCTCAGAGGCCATGTTGGCATGAGGAGCAGCACCCACCTGGGGCACCCTACTCAATGGCACCCCAAGGAGCCTCGCTGGTCCTGGAGCCCGGCTAACTGGTGTCAGACTGGAGGGTGTGCCCAGCCTGTCATCACCTCGCAGACAGCAGGAACTCTGAGCCTGAACTGCTCCTGGCACCGCCCGCCAAGGCGCACCGAGGTCCTTCACCTGACTCCCTGGCATAGCAGAGCCTGGGCCAACCCAAGGCTGGCGACGATACAAACCTCAAAGACGTATTTGACTGGCGGCCCCACATCCTCTTCAGTGATTGGCTCCTTTCCGGGCTTCAGGCTGCTCGTGGCGAAGAGGATCTCCTTCGGGATGGGGGCACTGCTCAGAACCAGAGAGAACCAGCTGTCACACCCGTGGTGCCAAGCCAAGCCAAGCCTGCAGTCATGGGCCAGCGAGTAATGTGGGAAGGGGGCACACAGGGCACTTGGAGGATACACGAGGGGCATTGAGAGGGCACAAAGGGCACTGGGATGGCATTAAGGGCATTGAGAGGGCACAAGGGGCATCAGGAGGGCACAAGAGGCATTGAGAGGGAATGGGAGGCATTGAGAGGGCACGAGGGGCATGAGAGGCATTGGGAGGGCATCACCATTGGAAAAAGAAGATGAAGCGTTACCTCATACCTGCTGGTGATTCCAGGCCCTGAGGGAGCTCCCTGGGTATCGTGGCCCGTCCCATGGAGTCAGTGAACGGGGTCGGATGGGGTCAGTGGGCGGGGAGTGGTGTGAGGCAATGACCTTTGGCCTGGCCTGGCCTGTCGCCTCGCTTCCCCCTCCAGCCCTCGAGGTCGTACACTCTCCGTGTTGGACAGGCCTTCGGCCCAGGCCTGAACTGTCTCACAGGGTGAGGGGAGATAGGGGGCAGGGGGAGGGACTGGGACGGTGAGGGGAATGAAAGCTATGTGTACTCCCCCAGGCCCCAGCCCCCTCCCACAGGCCTGGACAGGCCTTGTCTGAAATCTAACCCAAAGACATCCCCCCGCTCCCGAAAAAGCAGCGTCTCACCCTCGAGTGCTGATGTGTGCCTCCACCTCCACCTCGAGCTTGTAGGGCACCATGTCGCTTCTCGAATTGTTGAGGTTTTTACTGCAGACAAACACAAGGAAGATAAAGATGGATCCCAGAGGCAGCTCTGCCCACAGCTCGCGGGCACCTAACAGGTTTGTCTGCTTGTCAGCCCAGCAATGCCTCGGAGACTCTGGGGTGCTGACCAAGGGCACCATTCACCTCGCACCATGGCACTGCCCACTTGTCCTGCCCCAGGGCAACTGGCTGAGGCAACTCAGGTTGGCTCCAAGCGGGCATCGGTGAACCAAGCCCACATCTGGTGCAGGGCTTTTGGTGGTGCCCCTTAACTGAAATGATGCTGGGCAATGGGGTGGCAGCCACCCAGTGAGGGGTACATAGGTTGGGGAGAAGATCGATGGACCCTCTTGCCCAGATGTCATGGTGGGACTCGGAATCATTCAGCACGGAAACAGACCCTTCGGTCCAACCCG
>NW_025166187.1:0-1662 GCF_004010195.1 Chiloscyllium plagiosum
CAGCTGGCAGTCACACTGACATCAGGAAAATCCCTAGAGGGACCCTCTAGCTTCCCTAGAGTTAGGGGGTATATGGGTGAAAGCTGAAACTTTATTGCTGGAACAGCACAGCAGGTCAGGCAGCATCTAGGGAACAGAAGATTCGACGTTTCTGGCACATGCCCTTCTTTAATAGATTTGCATATTATAGTGGAAATGCATGTGCCCGAAACGTCGAATCTTCTGTTCCCTAGATGCTGCCTGACCTGCTGTGCTGTACCAGCAATAAAGTTTCAGCTTTGATCTCCAGCGTCTGCAGACCTCACTTTCCCCTCGGTATATGGGTGAAATGCAAGCAAATGGGACTGAGGATACTTGGTCTTAATGGTGAGTTGGACCGAAGGGTCTGTTTCCGTCCTGAACACCCACATGACTTTGACTCTATTTGGAGCGTTGCAAGGCAACGAGGCCAATCCCATCCTTCCCAGCACCGGGGACAGGTAGAACCATCACTACGGAGTGACACTTGGTATTTGTGTGCACACAGTTTGATGCAGCCGCAGACAAAGGGGCCATCAGGGTGAGGGCAGTGTTGGTTATGTTCATCACCCCTTATCTACGGTTTTGTACTTGGACTCCCTGTTGACACAGTCTATCTGAGGCTGCCGGATGAAGTGGAAGTTGCCTCGGGTGACTGAAACAGTGCAATTTTGGGGATGGGCCAGATCAGCGCCATGCCCAAGAACAGAGAGTGCATCACACCTGGTATCCAGGTTTTTACCCATAAATGGGGAGAGAGTGGTGCTCCTAAAAGACCAGTGTCTGCTTCACTTTGGCCGTGCACTCCTCGCTATATTTTATGCACACATCAACCCCTCCGAGGTATATTCCCAGCACCTTTCGGTAATCTGTCCTGCTTGTTTAGGGAATGAAGGATCAGTCAGCTGAGTTCCCACAGAACATGGCCTCACTCTTGCCTCACTTTCCCTTGGTTCCCAAAGCCAGTTGGAACTGATCCCAAATGGTCATGTCTGAGCACTGACAGCGGGTCCCAGCGGAAAATGGTGACAAAATCCTTGTACGGGGAGGCGTTGACCTGCAGGCCTCTACTGCCTGGAATAGTTACCATTCTCAGGATCACATCCATCCTGATGGACTCAGCAAAGGTCTCTATACAACACACAAACACGCCGGTGAAGGTGGGCAGCCCTGCCTCACCCTGGATCTGACGGGGAAGCTTCCAGATCCCACCCGTTTATTGAGACTGCGCGAACGATGTTGTTGTGGAGCAGCCGGATCCAGTTGCTGACTCCGTCCCCAAAGCCAATTTTGGAGAGTAGGTCCCACATGGAGGTGTGTGTGATATTCTGTCAAAAGCCTTCTCCTGGCCCAGGCTAATGAGGCAGGTGTCCACCCCTGACCTGTATGTAGGTGATCATATCCTTCAGGAGTATAAGGCGCTCAGAGAGATTGTCCTGCCCAGTACAACACAGATTTGGTTGGAATGGATCACCGGTCCCAGAGCAGACCAGACTCAGTTGTTGATGACCTTAAGACAGTATTTTGTAGTCTACACGCAGCAATGATATTGGCTTCAATTTCTAATTTCCTCCCTCCTCCCCCTTCCGCTTATGGATGAGCGTGATGATGCCTTTCTGATGTATTTGCTCATGGTTCCTGCCA
>NW_025166188.1:0-1662 GCF_004010195.1 Chiloscyllium plagiosum
CCATTTCAGTCATTTCATCCTGCCACAGAATGCTTTTTGTCTTTCTTCATCCAAGTCTCCACAATGTGTCAAAGCTTAAGTTTTCTCGCCCTGTCAACTGTAACATTTCAAATTGAATGGCAGTAAGAATAAGCTCAATCGAAACAGACTGGTATTTTTCTCCCTAAACTTCTCCAAAAAACGTTAAGGGGTCACGATCAGTGGTAAACATTTGTCTCATATATGTTATTCGCAATTTAAATGCTGAAATGTTGTGACGCCAACACCAAGCTCAAGGTCTCCTTCCCCATTGTGGAATAAATCTGTTGATGTTTCCACTGGACACTCCAACCACACGTTACATAATGGAGTACTTTTCACCTCTCCAATGCTCCCTCTGAATGACATACCTCCTCATGTCTCAGCATAAAAGAGTTACATACTTCTGTACCTCTTAATGCTGTAACCTCTTTACCTGCTACCCTTGGCCTATGCTAATAAACGTTACTTTCACAGGGATATGTTTTGAGAAGATCTCGCACATATTTCTCAATCTCTCACAGAAACCAAGATTTGATTTCTGAATCAGATCATCACCATCAGCCATTTCAGCTTCTAATCTTGTCATTGTATCTCCCTGCCCTTCCACACAAGTTCGCACGACTGCAGGAAGTGAATTGTTGAACTTCTCCAAAAGAAGAAACTCTCTAAGAGTGCCATAACTTTTCTCCGTTTTTAATACCCCTCCCCACCTTTCAAAATTACTTTGTTAGATTCTTTCAAACTCAATGTGCATTTAACCATGGACGCTATTTTAGATTCCTGAAACACTGTCAGCTTCCAGCACAAGCTCATATGCACTTCAGATGGCTTTCTTCACATCCTCCTACTCCCCAGGCAACGCCTCCGATAGGGATGCAAATACCTATCAGTTTTTCTTGAATCAACTAAATCCACATGTTCACTGGGCACTGCATTTGTTTAGCCACTTTCTCAAATGAAATTTAGGCTCCCCCATCCTTCTTCTCAAATGTAGATAATACCTGGATGTATTTAAACAGATCTCCATCAAACCTTTGGCTAATATGGGGTTGCTCATCCTCACTATCCTCCTCAACCAGCCGACTGCGTACCTTCATCACCGCCTTCTATGTCAACTTTCCTCTCTAATTGCTAACCTTTGAAGTTGGCACTCTCTGATTTTCTTCTCTCTTTTTCTCTCTTTCTTCTTCATTTCCTGTTCTTTTATTTCTACTTTTCATCATAATTCAAAAAGTTTCAATTCCTTCTCATGTTCAAGGTGCCTTAATTGAAATTGAATTCTCGCCATTTCTGAAGACTCTGATAGCATTTCCACTAAATGTAATTGCCGAGCTCGAGCTGTAATTATCTCTCATTTTCTCACAGACAAACCCAACCCCAACTCCAGCTTGTCTGCCAATTCCTACAGCTTTGCCTTCATTACCTTATGTAAAACCTCCAACTTCACTTCTCCCACACCCAGAGAACTCTCAGTGACTGAAAGAATCTTTACACACAAAACACTGTTTAAACCAACCGAATTCAACATCCGGAACTAAAGACACTAACAGCAACAATACGCGACCTTTGAACCCAATAGCCTCCTGGTGCAT
Organism: Chiloscyllium plagiosum; assembly: GCF_004010195.1. NCBI lineage: Eukaryota > Metazoa > Chordata > Chondrichthyes > Orectolobiformes > Hemiscylliidae > Chiloscyllium > Chiloscyllium plagiosum. Next base: position 1,614 of record NW_025166188.1, read on the forward strand.
ACTCTCCAGTGTCTGGATGAGCTTATTCTGGATTATCTGGTTTCCTCCC
>NW_025166189.1:0-1662 GCF_004010195.1 Chiloscyllium plagiosum
TTTTAGATGGGAAGTTAAGATCACGCATGACTAATGCCATTTTTGTCACTTACACACAATATTTTTTCCTTGTACGATTTATTTCGCTTTGCGGTTACTGCGAGTGGGCTGGTAAACTACACATGCTTGTGAGTTCATTCCTCACTGTTCCTCCACTCCAGCCAAACAGACTTTACATCCTTATTTCCTGAGTCAAGGTAATCTCTAACCATTGCATAAATGTCATTAAAACTTCGATATTTCACAGGCCTCTGTATTTCATCTTACAATATTAATTGATTCTTTACTGTATTGCAGTTGTGCATAAGAAGAGAAAAATAGCATCGAGAATGGTGGACCTCCGGTTCACACACCCATTATTGAAGCGAAAATGCAGATTGCTGCCCATAATACGATCGTGGAAGCAAGTGCAGAACCCTCAGGAGACACAGAATAAGTGCAGTGCCACAGGGCATGTCAGGGACAGCACCAGAAAGACAACAGAAATGTTGCTATGAGCTCCATTTTTGGATATATTTCTCAATGAGCAATAGAGTGTTACGTATGTTCCATCAGGAGTTACCTAACACAAGGAAGTAACCAGTGTTGCAGACGGTCATATCATCCGAGTTCCAAGCCCTGGAATCAGAGACATTCAATATTCTGCGCATTACTGCAAGGAACAGCTGTCCGAGGCGTTCACAGTCCAGATGAAATTATGAATGCAGCTCTCTAGTTGTCAGCCTCTTCCTCCTATGTCGCGTTTCGTGCAGTCCCAGCGTGGAATCTCGTCAACCACGTTTGACCTGCATATGATGCGTATTGGGCCTTGTTTTCTCGTGAGTTGTTGTCTGAGTGAGGCTCTCGGTTTCTGTGCTGTCATAAGTCCGAGTGTTCGGAGGAGTCTGGATATTGTTTTCCAGAATTTGTTTTTAATACAGGGAAGCATGATTTAAAAATTACCTCAAAGCATATCCTCGTTGCGAATTTTGTGCCATGCATCTGCGAATGAAGATGTGTGGATGTCGGTTATTGGCAAAGAATTTGTGTGGGCGTCAGTCCAGCAGTCCCTAGTAGCAATACGTACAAACGGCAAGGGCCACACATTCGACTAGAATAGCACAACAATAATATGACAGAGCAAGCAGAAGACAGCCAGACAATTCCTGGAAGCAGGGCACTCATCCACGGATTCCATCCGTTGAACCCAATCTGCAATCCCAACAAACGGAAGCAGCGTGAATGAAACCAAATGAATTCGTACCAAAACATGAGAGCAGCGCTTCACAGGAACCTCTGCAGCGCTGAGAATGTCACCCAGACAGACGAGGAAAAGTCTGCAAACCATCTTCCTCGCGTCACAGAACTTTTCAACAAGAACTCCTGAAGCATCCGAACTTCACATCTTTCTGCTCCAAAACACTCCACTTTTCCACAACAGAGAATTGCACACTCAACTACCGCGTGTAAGATGAGAATACCAGCCTCTACACTACCAAGGGCGGCAGTAAGAGCGAGGGGAAACAGCTGCCACTGTCATTCCACAGCTACAAACGCTCTCTTTGAAAGGTACATTTTCGTATGAATGTCGGGGCCGCAGTAGAATATGGGAACTAAACAGCCTGCGCTGTGTATTCATATTCTTGACAATGTGAGTTGTTCACAGTTTTCTCTGAAAGTGAG
>NW_025166190.1:0-1662 GCF_004010195.1 Chiloscyllium plagiosum
CCTCCCTCCCTTCTCCCTTCTCCCCTCTACACCTCAGTGTGGTGTCTATCCCTGGAGCCCGTGGACGACAATCCCTGGTTGCGTGGAGCTGTTTGTGGGCCCAACGGGTGGCCGGTCAGTCCAACCTTGGCTCTGAACCTGCTGCCGCCTTCACCACAAGTCGTTCCCGATGCCAGACGGGAATTTGCCCGTTGCTGCCTCGCTCTGTGCTGCATTCGGGGGTGGCTGCTGCTTCTCGGACGATGGTTTCCCGGCGTTCCCAATCCTTGGCTTCGGTTTCCCAATCGCGTGTTCTTCGTTTTGCCTTTCAAAGCCTCTTTGAATCTCTTCTGTCGCCAGCCTCTCCTACGTTTGCCTTCTTTAAGCTGGGGGCGGACGTGTTTCGACTGTCTTGCGTTCGAGACCGTCCCATCTTTGTTGGGTTTTTTTTTGATGACGTAGGGGGGGGTCGCTGCTCGTTGCCTTTGCTTCATTCGGCACACTGGCTGCTGGCTGTCCGATCCTCCCAGCTGACGTTCGAGCCGTTCTGAAGGCAGTGCTGGGTGGGAACTCCTCGAGCGCCCCCAGTTGTCGCCCGCGTTTCCGATGCCTACGGGCGCCTCGGGGTCACCCCCTCGCTTTGGACACCAGCATTTCGGTGTCACGGCTTGTTGTGGAGACACCCGAGATCTGCTCCAGCGCGTTTTCGAGGCTGTTTCGCCGAGTCGAATTGATGGTTCCGTCCGATTCGTAATCGGAGTCTCCTCAGAACGGGACGGCGATGCGAGTGTCTGCGCGGTTGAAGGCCGTTAGAATCCGTTAGACTCTCGGGGGGGCTGCAGCGCAGTTGTCCAACCCCCCCCCCCCCCACCGGGTATCGGAACTCGATGAGGGAACGCCTCGGTTTCGGGCGTGAGACGGGTCAAGTCTGTCGTCTGTCCTGTCGACCATTTCGTCTCCTGGGCGGGGGGGGCGGGGATAGGCCGTGCGGGTGATGGTCACAGTAAAGATGGTGAACAAAGCTGGGACGATCACACAGCCCTGTCTCAGAGATACTGTTGCTGACCACGACTGTGGGAAGCGTGCCATCGGGGAATTCGGAAACCGACCTTTCAGGGCATCGACAGCTGGGTGGGGCGTCCCATTGCAGTTCCCTTGACACTGGGTCAAAGGCTTTGGTGGGGCCGATAAAAGCCACGTCGAAGTTGTCGCCAATAGCGAAGATCATGTCGGTCAATCCCCGTGGCGATCTAAGACCGGCTTGCGTCTCCGGAAGGACTTTCCCGGCTTGAGCCGGGGGGGGGGGGGGGGGTGGTGGTGGTGGATCTTTCTGGCCGTCGCTAACTGGGAAATCCCGCCGTAGTTGCCTCGATCAGATCGATCGCCGTTCCTGTGGGAGGTGGTAACAGATTGCTGAGTCTCTAACGTCTGCGTGGGGCAGCTGACCTCCGATCTTGTAAATCTCGGCGGGTATTTCATCGTGCCCCCCCTCCCCCCGGCCCCCTTGTTGTTCACCAAGCTGTTGATGGCTTCCTTGACGTTTTCTTTGGCTGAGGGAGTTGTCGACAATGTTGAGGGTCATCGTACTGACTATACCTCTTCTGCTCACATCCAAATCATTTATATAAATGACATAGAGGAGTGGACTGTGTGTGTATATAGGAGTGCCTGTGTGTGTGTATA
>NW_025166191.1:0-1662 GCF_004010195.1 Chiloscyllium plagiosum
CCGAAATGACTGCACCATCCTTCTTCCACTGCATCTCCAGCTCATCAGGATAGAAGTGATTGGCAAGGCACACCAGGGTGGCAGTGCCCTTGGCATCTACCTGCTCCGGGGAGGGGGCAGCAGGGTCAGCTTGGGCTGAGAGTTCTCACGGCCTGAAAGACAAGAGAAACAATTTTAATCCCTGCCATTCAAAGGGATTTCAATTCTCAGAATATTCACTGGTAAAATGTTTGAATATTTGTCTCCAATACCTAATAAACCAGACAAAAGAATTTACATTTTTCAAATTAATTCTTGGGATATGAGTGTCACTAGCAGGAGAAGAATTTATTGCTCATCCCTAATTGCCCCTGAGAAGGTGATAGTGAAAGAGAAGGGACAATTTTGGACCGTCGTTTGGGGAATGAATGTGGGCAGATGGAAGAACTAAAAGATGGCGAGCATTTTAGTGAGTGTGATCAGAACTCAGTGAGATTAATATTAAGGATGGAAATGGAGAACCATGGAGTAAGTTAAAAGTTTTCATTTTACTAAATGTTTCGGTAATTTAGTAAAAGTGGACTGGAACCAGTGACATGATGGGAAACCAGTGTCAGGGCAGTGGGAACCCTCAAGTGACAAGACAGAGATCATTCAGAATCTGTTCCCACAAAGAGTAAGGGTGGGACTCCCAAATCTAGACTCTCAGCCTGGGATGTCAAAAGGCAGCCAGTGTAGGGAAGACCAAACAGGGAAGGTGATGTTGGTTATCTGGAGATCAAACCTGCAGAAAGCTGAGAGGAGGATAGAAAATGCAGGATTAAAATTGAACAGGACCTCAGGAAGGCAAAGAGTTGACAGGATGAAATATGTCCAAATGAATCAGGGAAATCCTACTGAACAAGAGGATTGGGGTCATGTACTGACACGGATTGGGAACTGGTTGGCAGACAGGGCAGGAAGAACAAGTCTTTTTCTGAATGGCAGGTAGTTACCAGTTGAGGTACCACAGGGGCCAGTCCTTGGTACCCAGTTATTCATAATATAATAGAGTCATACAGTCAGAGAGACCCAAAAGACCCATCAGTCCATTGTGTCCACATTGGTCAAAAAACAACAACCCGATAATTCTCATCCATTTTTCCAGCATGACGGAATTAGATGCAGTATGTGTTCAAGAAGGAATTAGATATATTTCTTCGGATTAATGGGATCAAAGAATGTGGGGAGAAAGCAGGAACAGGGGATTATGTTGGATGATTGGCCGTGATCATATTAAATGGTGGAGCAGGCTTGACGGGCTGAATGGCCTCCTATGTTTGATGTTTCTATCTGTTTCTCAGATATTGAGGGAATGTCTCTTGTCAATTTGAACCTGGAAGTCACATGTGTGTGGAGGTGGAAGATGTGGCCATGACATGGGATAAACTGTTTTTCTTGATGGAATGAGGTCATTGCTGGATCGGCAGCATTTGTTGCCCATCCATAATCGCCCTGAGGGCAGTTTAGAGTCAACCACTTTACGGTGGGTCTGGAGTCACATGGTCACATGGTAATGATGACCGTTTCCTTCCCTTAAGGTCATTAGTGAATCAGATGACTTTTTTCCTGACAATCAACGATGGTCATCATTAGACTCTTAATTCCAGATTTTTTATTGAATTCACATTCCACCATCAGCTG
>NW_025166192.1:0-1662 GCF_004010195.1 Chiloscyllium plagiosum
GTCAATAAAACAGAGAAAGGAAACAAAACAAGATACAAACAGTCACATGGACAGGGAGAAGGGGAGGTAGTAAGTTCAGGGAAAGAAACAGGAGACAGAGAAAAGAAAAATACAAGGAAACAGACAGTGTGAGAGAAATAGTGAGATACAAAGTACACAGTGAGCTGATGATGGGGAATGGGAGGTGCTGGGGGTGAGGACCAGAGAGAGCTCGGATTGAGCTGGGGGGAGGAAGATGAGGATTTACTATGACCTGTACCAAGGTGTACAGACAGATCATAGTAAGCAAGGGTGTGCAGAACGATGGCCATAAAACATGTCTGAGAGGCATGCAGGTTACGTTGTACAGGGCGTGCGCGAGGCGAGATCAGCATGAACAAGATCAGCATTATCTGAGATAAGAGAGTACATTCATCAGTGTAATAACAGTCAGGAAGAAACTTTTAATGAACCAGCTGCTCTGTGTTTTCAAGTTTCCATATCTTTTAGCCTGATGGAAGAGGTTGTCGGAGACCATTACTGGGGTGTGATTGGTCTTTGATAATGTTAGAACAAATCATTCCTGCACAGAAACAAGCCATTCGATGGTCCAAGCCTTCGCCGATCCAAATCTTCTATCTAAACCTGTCGCCTATTTTCTAAGGATCTGTATCCATTGGCTCTCTTCTCATTCATATATCTTTCCAGAAACATCTTAAATGGAACCACTGGTCACAGTTCACCATTTTTAGAAACTCCCTCCCCCTACTATTCACTGTGTCATGTTGCCCAGCCAGTTCTTTATCCATGTGACTTCACTTTCTCCATTGCCCGACGTGGGGAAACATATCAAACGCCTTCCTGAAGTCCATGTACATGACATCTACAGTCTCTCCCTCATCAACCAACTTTGTCACTTCCTCAAAGAATTCTATTGAGTTGGTAAGACATGACCTTCCCTGCTCAAAACCATGTTGTCTATCACTGATAAGACTACTTTCATCCAAATGAGAGTAGACCCTATCCCTCAGCATCTTCTCTGGCAGATTCCCTACCACTGACATCAGTCTCACTGGTCTATAATTGACTGGATTATCCCTACTACCTTTCTGAAACAAGGGGATTAACAATTGTCCACTCTTCCGGGACCTCAGCCGTGTTCATGGATGCTCCAAATATACCTGTTAATGCCTCAGCTATTTCCTGTCTCCCTTCCCTCAGATATCTGGGGTAGATGTTGGCAGCCTTTCTGCGGCAACGAGCCATGTAAATGGAATCGATGGTTGGGATGTTAGAGTCCGTGTTGGTCAGAGCTGTGCACCCAACCTTGTGTAGTTTCTCACGGTCCTGAGTAGAGCAGTTGCCGTACCAGGCTGTTATGCACCGGGACAATACGCTCTCAACCCTGCATCTGTAGATGTAGCGCATGCCGAATTTCCTGTATCACCTCAGGAAGGAGAGGCATTGTTGAACCTTCCCGACCGTCGGACTTATGTGAGACGTTCAGGACAGGTTGTGAGTTATCACTCCGAGGCACTTGATGCTCTGCACTCCCTCAAACGGTTGATGTAGATGGGGGATGGGGTGTGTTCCCCTCCTTTTTTCTTAAAGTCAGTGATCAGTCCTTTACATTTACGGGATTAGAGAGAAAGGTCATTATCAACAGATCATGCCACCAAACTC
>NW_025166193.1:0-1662 GCF_004010195.1 Chiloscyllium plagiosum
ACAGGGTGTTCTTGCCTTGAACCCTGCCACACTGCGTCCACTCAACCAGAACACAACTGCGGACGACCATGACTGTTTAGACACCATGCAACAGGCCGTCACCCCGCGCCCTGGCCTCCACTCAAACAGAACACAACTGCGGACGACCATGACTGTTTAGACATCATGCAACAGGCCGTCACCCCGCGCCCTGGCCTCTCGGAAACTGCTTTAGACAATGATGACCTCATGCCTTTTGCGATGGGTCCTCCTTTAGGCACTCGGACACCGCACACTGGCAGTGTATGCCGTCTGCACCTCTTTCACTATCCGAGAATAAGCTGCAATGTTACAACTGCACAGCCTGCAGAGCTGTTCATGCTTACTTGGGTTTGCATCATATCAAAAGGTCACACAGCCAACATGTACATTGACTCCATTATGCCTGTCGTATTTTTCACGACTTTGGCACACTCTGGAAACAGAGGGTTAATCACTTCAGCAGAGAGGCCACTGCATCACGCTGCGTTAATCTCCAACCCCCTTGAATCATTCCTGTTACCCTCTGCCCCAGCGATTTCAAAATGCGCTGCCTATATCTCTGCCACTGCCCCTGTCATCCTCGGGAATGCCTTAGCACATGCAGCAGCCCGGAAATCCACACTGCACCCCACCACTTACGTCCTACAGGCCCCCAGCATAGGTAAGGCTCCAGGATTCCCTGACCCCAAGGAAGCAGTCCGAGCTGACTACCAAGCAGCTGTAACGCAAAAAAGGATTGTTTGGCCGAATTGGGGCAGTTACCTTCACTAGAGCTGCTGTTACACCCCAATGACCATTTCATTTGTCGAAGAGCCCATCTACATATACTTGTCCTAGCAGCCCACGGCGGTGGCCACACGGACTCGAGGGGCACGTCACACGCTATCACGCAATCCTGTATGCATTGTGATGTGCTGCCGCTGCCTTAGCCTTGCTGTTACAGTGCCTCGTTTGCCTGCAAAACAATTCCAAAAAGCCTGTTGCCAGGTATGACCGGCTGCCAGTTACTGAGGGACCTTTTAGCCACTTGCAGATTGACTTTGATCACATGCCCCAAACAGGGTAACAAATATATCCTTGTCATCATCGACATGTTCTCTAAACGGGTGGAGGCCTTTCCCACAAGAAAGAATGATGCAGACACAATGGACAAATGCTTCCTGAGGGATGTCGTCCCCAGATTCGGGAACCCTGGTAACATACAGCCAGATAGGGGGAACATTTCACTGTAAGCTTATGACTGATATTAGGGATGTCATGGCGCGACCACACCCCCTACCAACCCCGGTCATCAAGAATGTTCGAACAGATGAAGGCCACCCTTAAAACCACGATGACCAAGATCACCCAGGAGTGACCTGGCCAGACGTCGTCTTGCCATTAGCTCTTTACACTATACATAGCCAGGCAAACCGCATGACTGGGCTTACCCATGGGCTTACCCCCAATATTCTCCATGGAGAACGGAGAGACAGAAAGGTCCATATCTGGCCCTGCTGATGACCCAGACAGCTATAAAATTCGAGGGATGGCCCGAATGGACACATGTCACCCGAATGAAAGAGAATTCCCCTTACAACGGACAGGGACCAGACAGGAGAAGACACTACTCCGAACGCCGAGGACAGATACAGCTGCGCA
>NW_025166194.1:0-1662 GCF_004010195.1 Chiloscyllium plagiosum
TTCCTTGGAGAGTGTATTCTCAGCGTCTGGGGGTGTGTGTTCCCAGTCTCTGGGGGCGTGTTTTCCCAGTCTCTGTGGGAGTGTGTTCCCAGTGTCTGGGGGAGTGTGTTCCCAGTGTCTGGGGGAGTGTGCTAACAGTGTCTGCGGGAGTGAGTTCCCAGTCCCTGGGGGAGTGTGTTCCCAGTGTCTCGGTGAGAGTATGTTCCCAGTGACTGGGGGAGAGTGTGTTCCCAGTTCCTTGGAGAGTGTGTTCCCAGTGTCTGGGGGAGAGTATGTTCCCAGTGTCTGGGGGAGAGAGTGTTCCCAGTGCCTGGGGTCGAGTGTTCCCTGTTCCTTGGAGAGTGTATTCTCAGCGTTTGGGGGAGTGTGTTCCCAGTCCTTGGGGGCGTGTTTTCCCAGTCTCTGTGGGAGTGTGTTCCCAGTGTCTGGGGGAGTGTGTTCCCAGTCCGTGGGCCAGTGTGTTCCCAGTGTCTGGGGGGGTGTGTTCCCACTGTCAGGGGGAGTGTGTTCCCAGTCCCTGGGAGCGTGTTTTCCCAGTCTCTGTGGGAGTGTGTTCCCAGTGTCTGGGGGAGTGTGTTCCCAGTGTCTGGGGGAGTGTGCTACCAGTGTCTGCGGGAGTGAGTTCACAGTCCCTGGGGGAGTGTGTTCCCAGTGTCTGGGAGAGAGTGTGTTCCCAATCCCTGTTGTAGTGTGATCCCAATACCTGGGAGCGAGAGTGTTCCCAGTGTCTGGGGGGGTGTGTTCCCACTGTCAGGGGTAGTGTGTTCCCAGTCCCTGGGGGAAAGTGTGTTCCCAATTCCTGGGAGAGAGTGTGTTCCCAGTGTCTGGGGGAGTGTGTTCCCAGTCCGTGGGCCAGTGTGTTCCCAGTGTCGGGGGGAGTGTGTTCCCAATTCTTGGGGGAGTGTGTTCCCAATACCTGGGAGCGAGTGTGTTCCTAGTGTCTGGGGGTGTGTGTTCCCACTGTCAGGGGGAGTGTGTTCCCAGTCCCTGGGGGAAAGTGTGTTCCCAATTCCTAGGAGAGAGTGTGTTCCCAGTGTCTGGGGGAGTGTGTTCCCAGTCCGTGGGCCAGTGTGTTCCCAGTGTCGGGGGGACTGTGTTCCCAGTCCCTGGGTGAGTGTGTTCCCAGTCCCTGGGGGGGTGGTGTTCCCAGAGTCTGGGGGAGTGAGTTCCCAGTGTCTGGGGAAAAGTGTGTTCCCAGTCCCTGGGGGCATGTTTTCCCATGTCTCTGTGGGAGTGTGTTCCCAGTGTCTGGGGGATTGTGTTCCTAGGGTCTGGGGGAGTGTGTTCCCATCCCTGGGAGCGAGTGTTTCCAGTTCCTTGGAGATTGTGTTCCCAGTGTCTGGGGGCGAGTGTTCCATGTTCCTTGGAGAGTGTATTCTCAGCGTCTAGGGGAGTGTGTTCCCAGTCCCTGGGGGCGTGTTTTCCCAGTCTCTGTGGGAGTGTGTTCCCAGTGTCTGGGGGAGTGTGTTCCCAGTGTCTGGGAGAGAGTGTGTTCCCAATCCCTGTTGGAGATTGTGTTCCCAGTCCCTGGTGGAGTGTGTTCCCAATACCTGGGAGCGAGAGTGTTCCCAGTGTCTGGGGGAGTGTGTTCCCAATTCTTGGGGAAGTGTGTTCCCAATACCTGGGAGCGAGTGTGTTCCCAGTGTCGGGGGGAGTGTGTTC
>NW_025166195.1:0-1662 GCF_004010195.1 Chiloscyllium plagiosum
TGACTCCTGATGTAATTTTATAACATCTGAATCTTGATTCCAGAAGAAAATTTATAATCACTGAATCCAGACTCCTGTTGTAATTTTATAATTGCTGAATCCTGATTCCTGATGTAATTTTATAACCACTTGTTTCTTGACACCTGATGTAATTTTATAACCACTGAATCCAGATTCCTGATGTAATATTATAACTGCAGAAACTGACTCCTGATGTAATTGTATAACCGCTGAATGCTGAATCCTGCTGTAAATTCATACCCATTGAATCCAGATTCATGATGCACTTTTATAACCACTGGAATCCTGACTCCTGATGTAATTTTATAACCACTTGATTCTTGACTCCTGATGTAATTTTATAAACACTTGAATCCTGACTCCTGGTGTAATTTTGGAACCACTTGAATCCTGACACCTGATGTAATTTTATAATCACTTGAATGCTGACACCTGATGTAATTTTATAACCACTTGAATCCACTGTCCTGATGTAATTTTATAACTGCTGAATCCTGACTCCTGATGGAATTGTATAACCACAGAATCCTGACTCCTGATGTAATTTTATAACTACTGAATCCTGATTCCTCATGTAATTTTATAATTGCTGATTCCTGACTCCTGATGTAATTTTATAACCACTTGAATGCTGACTCCTGATGTAATTTTATAACATCTGAATCCTGATTCCTGAAGGAAATTGTTAATCACTGAATCCAGACTCCTGATGTAATTTTATAACCACTTGAATCCTGACACCTGATGTAATTTTATAACCACTTGATTCTTGACTCCTGATGTAATTTTATAACCACTGAATCTAGATTCCTGATTTATTTTATAACAGCTGAAACTGACTCCGGATGTAATTGTATAACCGCTGTATCCTGATTCCTGATTTAATTTTATGACTGCTGAATCCTGATTCCTGATGTAATTTTATAACCAGTTGAATCCTGATTCCTGATGTAATTTTATAACCACTTGATTCTTGACTCCTGATGTAATTTTATAACCACTGAATCTAGATTCCTGATTTATTTTATAACAGCTGAAACTGACTCCGGATGTAATTGTATAACCGCTGTATCCTGATTCCTGATGTAATTTTATGACTGCTGAATCCTGATTCCTGATGTAATTTTATAACCAGTTGAATCCTGTTTCCTGAAGGAATTTTATAACCACTTGAATCCACAATCCTGATGTAATTTTATAATCGCTGAATCCTGACACCTAATGTAATTTTATAACCACTTGAATGCTGACTCCTGATGTAATTTTATAACATCTTAATTCTGATTCCTAAAGTAAATTTATAATCACTGAATCCAGACTCCTGTTGTAATTTTATAATCGCTGAAACCAGACTCCTGATGTAATTTTATAACTACTTGAATGCTCACCATTGATGTAATTTTATAACATCTTAATCCTGATTCCTAAAGTAAATTTATAATCACTGAATCCAGACTCCTGTTGTAATTTTATAATCGCTGAAACCAGACACCTGATGTAATTTTATAACTACTTAAATGCTCACCATTGATGTAATTTTATAACATCTGAATCCTGATTCCTAAAGTAAATTTATAATCACTGTATCCTGACTCCTGATGTAATTTAAAAATCACTGAATCCTGACTCCTGATGTACTTT
>NW_025166196.1:0-1662 GCF_004010195.1 Chiloscyllium plagiosum
TAGGAATGTTATGGAAGAGGTCTGGAAGAATCCCGAGGGCTTGCTGTTTATATTTGATGGTTTGGAAGAATTCAAAGACAGTATCGATTTTTCTGACCATCTGAAATATGCACCGTCAGCTCATGTGCATTGATCCTGAATACTGGCGCGACAGTGTCTGACACTGTGTACACAGTTTAACCCAGCACAAGCTCCTCCCAGGATGTTCAGTGCTAATGGTCAGCTGTCTCATTGATTGGAAATGGCTGAGATCAGTTTCTGGGCTGAAATCCTGAGATTTGTTGGTTATGAGCCGAAAGAATATTTCAACGGATTTTTTGACGATCAAATGATAGCAGCAGCTTTTTTCAAACAAATGAAGGAGAACAAGATCCTATATACAATGGGCTGAAACCCTTCGCACTAATGGAACCTCGGTCTGTTACTGGGCCCTTATTTCACAGAAAGAAGACAGAAAACTGCAGTAGGTTCCCAAGGTCATCATCCAACTATGTTCTTCCTGAAGTTATAACATTGTGAAAAAACATGCCTAATAGATTGAAGACGCCTTTGCTGTATTACTGAAGCTTGGTGAGGTAGCTTTCACAGGAGTCTGGAGAGGAAGTTTGTGTTCAGGAATGAAGTTCCTGTCTTGGTTCCTGATGGAAGTGTTGGAGAGAGATGATTCTGTGCATCGTGTGGTTTACACATTCCCACACCTCCCTATCAAAGAGTTTGTACCTGCACTAGCACAATTCCTGACCCCAGATCTCAGGGACATCGAGAAGCTCCTCTGTGAAGCCCATAGCAAGGAAGATAAGCTTGATGGATTGAGGCTGGCTCCTGTGGACTGTGGAATGTCAGTGAATTCTATGGCAGAATCAAACCACTCTATATACATGACAATTCTGAAGGATTCCCGTATCTGACTTCCGAATGCCAAGTATTGAGGTAATGCTATTTTGGTTCTTAAATCTTTTCTGAATCTTCTTTAGTTTAGTAATATTCTTCCTACAGGAGGGTCACCAGAACTGCCAGATGGGAAGGTTATGTTGTCTCTTTAACGGAGATTGAAATTTAAGAAGAAACAGAAATAAATCAAATTTTCCAGTCTTGATCATTAATATCTTGGAGAATAATTCTGATAAGGAATTTAGCGTAAAACGAGGGGCATTGAGTGGTGTTACAGGTGACAGTACATTGGTCCAGACATTATGACCGAAGATGAAAGTTGGGATTTTGTGGTAGATCTGAAGCGTTGACCTTGGTGTGAATTTTCCGTGAAATTGGAACTCTTTAATTGTTAAGTCACCTTCCACAGGTGACTCTCTGTTGAAAACTGTAACTCTGAGCTAGAGCAGAGTTTTCCAGTCTTGATGCATTTACTTGATTTGTTATCCAGTCGTCTTTACTCCTGTGAGATTAGAAATCTGTCTTCACAGTCATTACATGAATACTATATCTCTCCAATATTTTGCAATCATGGAGTCATACAGCATGAAAACAACAGATAGTTTATCGCAACTAATGCAAACCGACCAGGCTTCCCAAACTAAACTAGTCTGGTTTGTCTGTGTTTGGCTGACATCCCTCTGAAACTTTCCGATTCACGTACCTGTCCAGACATGTTCCTCTGGCTGCTCATTCTGAACACAAGCCAACCTCCATGGCCTGCACCTTCCA
>NW_025166197.1:0-1662 GCF_004010195.1 Chiloscyllium plagiosum
TCACTCATATTTTGACAGATTACGAGGTGAGGCGTTCTGGGTGTTTAGTTGAATTACTGAGGGGTTCCACTCCTCATCGTAAATGTCCATCCAGACTAACCCTGTTTCCCTGCACTTGGTCCATGCCGTTCTCCTCCTTCCCTGTCCAAATATTCATCTAAATTCCCTTTAAATGTTGATAATGTACTCACCTCAACGACTTCCGCTGTTAGCTCGTTCTACATGCCTACCACCCTCTGTGTAAAAAAAAACAACTTGCCCCTAATGTTACTTTTTATTCCTTCCCCTCTAGTCCTCGATTCTCCAACCCATGGAAAAAGAATGAGTGCATTCACCCTATCCATGCCTCTTATGATCTGATACACTTCTCTAAGACCCCGCTCAGTCTCCTCTGCTTACAGGAACATGTCCGAGCTTGTCCAAACTCTCCATATAATTAAGACCATTGAGTCCTGGCAACATCTTTGCAAATTCCTTCTGCACTCTTTCAAGTTTAACAGCATCCTTCCGATAACAAAATGACCAAAACTGTACAAAATTCTGCAAGTACGGCCTCGACAAAGACTTGTACAAGCAGAACATAACTTCCCAATTTCTATATGCAAAGCCCTGACTGATGAAGGCCAGTGTGCCTTCCGTCTACTGTCTACCTTTGACTCCACTTTCAGAGAACCATGCATCTTCTGTTCCACTTCACTCCTTGAGGCCCTAATATTCGTCATGATTTGATGTTCCAAAATTCAAGATCACACATACCTATATTAAACTCCATTTGCCATTTCTCAGCCCATCAAGGGCTGATCAAGTTCCGACTGCAATTTCTAATAACCTTCCTCACTTTCCACGATACCACCCATTTTAGTGTCATCTGTAAACTTACTAATCGTGCCTTATACATTCTCATCCAAATCATTGATATAGATAACAAACAGCAATAAGACCATTAATTAGCCCTGAGGCATTCTACTCGTCACAGGCCTCCAGTCCAACAAGCATCTTTCCGCTAATACACTCTGCTAGCTACCATCAAGCCGTTTGTGTATACAATTTGCCAGCTCGTCCTGGATTTCATGCGATGTAACTTCCAAAGCAGCTGACCATGTTGAACCTTATCACGGGCCTCACTCAAATCTGGATCAATTACGCCTACCACCCTGCCCTCGTCAACCTTCCTGGTCACGTTTTGAAGGAATGTTAACAAATTTGTAAGGCATGATCTCCTACTCACAACGCCATGCTGAGTACTCCTAATCAACCCTGATGATGGGCTTCTGCCCGAAACATCGATTCTCCTGCTCCTCGGATGCTGTCTGACCTGCTGTGCTTTCCCAGCAACACAATCTCTCGTTTTAATCAAACTCTAACTAAGTTCCGAGGGCAGAAAATGATGTTGTAAGATTTTTGAAGTACCTAAGTAAAGCTAGTTACCTGTAATTGTACAGCCTTGATAACAGAATATTTGTTGCACTGTGCACAGGTTTGATCTCCTTTGTAACGAATGGCGCCCTTACCATAGTCACAGATGATGTTACCATGAGGAGAGAGTGAAGAAACTGAGTGTTTAGTGAGTAGAGCAGTGAGAGACGAAGGGATGTTTGCGTTGAAACTTGAGGGATATCGATGATCACGTATTTCCAAGAGAGACATTAATAGGGTGATACA
>NW_025166198.1:0-1662 GCF_004010195.1 Chiloscyllium plagiosum
GACTCACTGGACTGTTATTCGAGGGACTCGCTGAACTGTTAATCTAGTGACTCACTGGACTGTTAATCCAGAGACTCGCTGGACTGCTATTCTAGTGACTCGCTGGACTGTTAATCCAGTGACTCACTGGACTGTTAATCTAGAGACTCGCTGAACTGTTATTCTAGAGACTCGCTGGACTGTTAATCTAGTGACTCACTGGACTGTAATTCTAGTGACTTGCTGGACTGTTATTCTAGTGACTCGCTGGACTGTTAATCCAGTGACTCACTGGACTGTTAATCCAATGACTCACTGGACAGTTATTCTAGAGACACGCTGGACTGTTACTCTAGAGACTCACTGGACTGTTATTCTAGAGACTCGCTGGACTGTTAATCCAATGACTCACTGGACTGTTAATCCAGTGACTCACTGGACTGTTAATCCAGTGACTCACAGGACTGTTAATCCAGTGCCTCAGTGGACTGGTAATCCATAGACGCACTAGACTGTTAATCTACTGACTCACTGGACTGTTAATCTAGAGACTCGATGGACTGTTAATCTAGCGACTCGCTGGACTGTTATTCTAGCGACTCGCTGGACTGTTAATTTAGTGACTCACTGGACTGTTAATCTAGAGACTCGATGGACTGTTAATCTAGCGACTCGCTGGACTGTTAATCTAGCGACTTGCTGGACTGTTAATCTACTGACTCGCTGGACTGTTAATCCAGAGACTCACTGGACTGTTAATCTACAGACTCGCTGTACTGTTAATCCAGTGCCTCGCTGGACTGTTAATCTAGTGACTCGCTGGACAGTTATTATAGAGACTCGCTGGACTGTTAATCCAGAGACTCACTGGACAGTTATTATAGAGACTCGCTGTACTGTTAATCGAGTGACTTGCTGGACTGTTAATCTAGAGACTTGCTGGACTGTTAATCCAGAGACTCGCTGGACTGTTAATCGAGACACTCGCTGGACTGTCAATCCAGTGACACGCTGGACTGTTAATCCAGTGACTCACTGGACTGTTAATCCAGTGAATCGCTGGACTGTTAATCCAGTGCCTCAGTGGACTGTTAATCCAGAGACTCACTAGACTGTTACTCCAGTGAGTCACTGGACTGTTAATCTAGAGACTCACTGGACTGTTATTCTAGTGATTCGCTGGACTGTTAATCTAGCAACTCGATGGACTGTTAATCTAGTGACTCACTGGACTGTTAATCTAGTGACTCACTGGACTGTTATTCCAGAGACTCGATGGACTGTTAATCTAGTGACTCGCTGGACTGTTAATCTAGCGACTCGCTGGACTGTTAATCTAGTGACTCACTGGACTGTTATTCTAGTGACTCACTGGACTGTTATTCTAGTGACACGCTGGACTGTTAATCTAGAGACTCGCTGGACTGTTATTCTAGTGACACGCTGGACTATTAATCTAGTGACTCACTGGACTGTTATTCCAGAGACTCGATGGACTGTTAATCTAGCGACTCGCTGGACTGTTAATCTTGTGACACACTGGACTGTTATTCTAGTGACTCACTGGACTGTTATTCTAGTGACACGTTGGACTGTTAATCTAGCGACTCGCTGGACTGTTAATCTAGAGACTCGCTGGACTGTTAATCCAGTGACTCACTGGACTGTTATTCCAGAGACTCG
>NW_025166199.1:0-1662 GCF_004010195.1 Chiloscyllium plagiosum
ACCTACTGCTTCACTATGAGCTTCAACACTCACATTTACAGCGTCACTACCAGCCTGACTCACTCACACTTATCACTTGACAATCAGCATTAGTCTCTCAAATTTATTTTATCATTATTAGGCTGAGGCACTCACACTGACAGCGTCACTAACAAACTGACCCCCTCATGCTTACTGCGTTGGTATCTCTCTGATCCCCTCAGAACTTTTGCATCACAAGCATCACTCACATCCTGACACATGCGCACCTACTGCATCCCTATCAGCCAAACCTCACTCACTAACGGCGTCACACTCCCTCTAACCTGCTCACACTTAATGCGTCACCATCACCTTGACACTCTCTCACTTCGTGCATCAATATCAGCCTGACCCCCTCACGCTTATTGCATCACTACCAACCTGATCGCTTCAAATGTACTGTGTCACTATCAGATTGACCCACTCATACTTACAGCATCACTATCACCTTGACCCCCCAAACTTAGTGCGTCCAGATCACCCTGAACCTTTCACTCTTCTTGCGTCACCTTCAGCCAGACCCTGCACACTATCACTCTGACCTCCTAATACTTGCTGCATCACTATAACTCTATCCCACTCACACCATGAGTGCCACTATCACCGTGACAACTCATACTCACTGCACCACTATTATCCTGACTCCATCACAATTAGTATATCATTATCAGCCTGACCCCTTACACTTACTGTGTCACTATCAAACTGTCCCCTCACATTTCCTGTGTCACTCTCAATCTGACACCTTCAAAGTGTCTGCGTCACTGTCACCCTGAACACGTCACACTTATGGCATTGGTGTCTACCTGAAACCTCACACTTATTGCGTCACTATCATCCTGAGCGGCTTACACTTACTGCGTCACTAGCACACCAACACTCTCACCTTTACTGCGTCACTATTGGCCTGACACCTCACACGTACTGCATCACTATTAGCCTGACCCGCTCACACGTTTTGCGTCACTATGACCCTGACCCCCTCACAATTGCTGTGTCGCTATTAGCCTGAGCCCCTCACTATCACGATGACCAAGCTCACAATTACAGCATCACTGTCAACCTGACCCCCTCACACTTTCTCTGTCATTATCACCCTGACCTTCTCACATTTTCTGCGTTGTTATCAGCCAGACCCGCTGGCACACAGCGTCACTATCAACCTGGCCCCTCACACCTGCATGCCTCAATATCAGCGTGAACCCCTCACACTTACTGCATCACTGTCCATCTGCCATCCTCACACTTACTGCACCAGTTTCACCTTGGCATCCTCATTTTTACTGCGTCACTATCAGCCTGACAGCCACACAAATATTGTGTCACTATCAGTGACGCCCTCGCACTTCCTATGTTAATATCACCCTCACTCCTAAAACCTACTGCGTCACTATCAGCCTGCTTCCATCACACTTTTTGAGTCAGTATCAGACTGAAGCCTCACGCTTACCATGTTACTAAAACTCTGCCCCATCACACTGACTGCATCACTATCAGCCTGACCCCTCAGACGTACTGTGTCACTATCACCCTGACCCACTCACACTTTTTGTATCAGTTTCAGTCTGACACCTCGCACTTACTGTGTAACTAAAACTCTCCCCCTCACAATGACTGGGTCACTATCAGCCTGACCCCTTC
>NW_025166200.1:0-1662 GCF_004010195.1 Chiloscyllium plagiosum
GTGACACCAGCCATGTTTGTATTCAATGGTGGAAAAGAGATGACATCAGCCATGATTGTATTCAATGGTGGAGTAGAGATGACACCAGCCATGATTGTATTCAATGGTGGAACAGAGATGACACCAGCCATGATTTTATTCAATGGTGGAAAAGAGATGACATCAGCCATGATTGTAGTCAATGGTGGAAACGAGATGAGATCAGCCATGATTGTATTCAATATCGGGGCAGAAATGGCATCAGCCATGATTGTAGTCATTGGTGGAGCAGAAATGGCATCAGCCATGATTGTATTCAATGGTGGAACAGAAATGGCATCAGCCATGATTGTATTCAATGGTGGAAAAGAGATGACACCAGCCATGATTGTATTCAATGGTGGAAAAGAGATGACATCAGCCTTGATTGCATTCAATGGTGGAGTAGAGATGACATCAGCCATGATATTATTCAATGGTGGAGGGTCAAGTTTCGAAATAGACGACTGATACTTCTCGTTCTTATTCAGCCCTTCGAATGTATTACATAGGAATGGGGAAGACTGGTTCTCAAACAGGAACCAGGCACTCTGGATAAATCAGTCTAAATTAGTTGGACACGGCGTAAACTGTTGAGTCATATAGCGATCACTGCTGGGTCCGCAACTATTTACAATCTATATCAATGATCAGTGGGATGGAGCAGTTATACTGATACTGAGTCTGGTGATGTTGTTGTGGTAAGGAAGAGATGACATTATCAAAAGAGGGTGGAAAGTCTGCATATAGATACAGTGTGGTAAAAGCAACGGATAATAGTTTGGCACGTGGATTATAACATGATATAACCTGTCATTTCATTTACAGGAATAATTGAAGGCAGTATGTTACTGAAATGGAGAGGGATTACAGGACTTAATAATGATAGGTACTGGGGGTTTCACTCAGATCCGATCAGACATGGGAGTTTTTGCTCCATCCCTGATCATCTGCTCCTTGATACTCCAAGTAATGCCATTGCTCTCTGTACACATGGAATATTTTGATATGGTTGGTTGGTGGTGGGATGATGATTTGAAATGTGTATCAAGGGGACGGACTTTATAAAGGATACATTTATTCCTTTCTAAATGGAGACCGGAAAACGATGAGAATGGCCGCCTGCTTATGAATGAAGGAACTGTGGCTGCTTTCAGGACAGGGAGAAAAAAATCTATTTGCATCATTCACCATATGCATCCTTCATCACCGAATGGTGGCATTGATATTGAAATACTGGGAGATGATAGATATGTCACCCAGTCCTGCCTGGAAAGTTCCATATGACAGAAACTGAATGAAACTGTGACACTAACAGCCAGTGGCAGCATCATCCTCCTCTTGGTATGAAGCTACAGGTCAAGTTGAAGGTGTTGACACCATTCTGTAACCAGCCATTTTGTTCAGTCAGGGACCCCTCACACTCTGCTCCTGGGTTAAGTATAGTTTGGGAAGCTGTTCCTTGAAAACCCGGGGTGGATATAGCAGATCACTTTCCCCACGCACCCTCACTGCGTGCTTTCAGAACTTGCCCTCTCTGCAGTTTCTTCTCCATTTGTTGTTCATATTGCAGACTCAGATGCTTCAACTACAGTCCCCATGCTCCATCCGGAGTTGTGTCACCAAATCCTCAGGTCTCCCTGA
>NW_025166201.1:0-1662 GCF_004010195.1 Chiloscyllium plagiosum
TGTAACCATTACGGCCCGACATACCACCCACTGTATAGAAACCATCACGGGCCGACATACCTCCCTCTGTACAGTAACCATCACGGCCCGACATACCTCCCTCTGTACAGTAACCATCACGGACCGACATATCTCCCACTGCACAGAAAACATCACGGCCCGACATTCCTCCCACTGTACTATACCCATCACGGTCCAACATACCTCCCACTGTACTGTTACCATCACGGCCCGACATACCATCCACTGTACAGAAACCATCACGGGCCGACATACCTCCCTCTGCTCAGTAACCATCACGGACCGACATACCTCCCACTGTACAGTAAACATCATGGCCCAACATACCTCCCAGTGTACAGTAACCATCACAGCCCGACAAACACACCACTGTCCAGTAACCATTCCGGCCCGACATACCACCCACTGTACAGAAACCATCACGGCCCGACATACCTCCCTCTGTACAGTAACTATCACAGCCCAACATACCTCCCACTGTACAGTAACCATCAATTCCCGACAAACCTCCCACTGTACAGTAACCATCACTGAACAAAAAACATCCCACTGTCCAGTAACCATCACGGCCCGACATACCTCCCACTGTACAGTAACCATCACGGCCGACATCCCTCCCACTGTACAGTAATGATCACGGTCCGACATACCTCCCACTGTACAGTAACCATCACAGAACAACACACCTCCCACTGTACAGTAACCATCACGGCCCGACATACCTCCCACTGTACAGTCACCATCACTGACCAACAAACTTCCCACTGTACAGTAACCATCACAGACCAACAAACCTCCCACTGTAAAGTATCCATCACGGCCCGACATACTTCCCACTGTACAGTAACCATCACGGTCCGACAGACCTCCCACTGTACAGTAACCATCACGGACCACTTACCTCCCACTGTACAGTAACCGTCACGGTCCAACATACCTCCAACTGTACTGTAACCATCACGGCTCGACATACATCCCACTGTAGAGTTCCCATCACAGACCAACAAACCTCCCACTGTACAGTAACGATCATGGCCCAAAATACCTCCCACTAGACAGCAACCATCACTGCCCAACAAAGCTCCCACTGTACAGTAAACATCACGGCCCCACATACCTCCCAAGGTTCAGTAATCATCACGGTCCGACATACCTCCCTCTGTACAGTAAGCATCACGGCCCAACATACCTCCAGGGTACAGTCACGATCACACCTCGACATACCTCTCACTTTACAGTAACCATCACGGTTCGACATACTTCCCAGTGGACAGTAACCACCACGGCCCGACATACCTCCGACTGCGCAGTAACCATCACGGTCCAACATACCTCGCACTATACTGTAACCATCACGGCCCGACATCACTCCCTCTGTACATTAACCATCACGGCCCGTCATACCTCCCTCTGTACAGTAACCATCACGGACCGACATACCTCCCACTGTACAGTAAACATCACGGCCCGACATACCTCCCACTGTACAGTAAACATTACGGCCCGACAGACCTCCCTCTGTACAGTAACAACCACGGCCCGACATACCTCCCAGTGTACAGTAACCATCACGGTCCAACATGCCTCCAACTGTACTTTAATCATCACGGCCCGACATACTTCCCACTGTACAGTAACCAT
>NW_025166202.1:0-1663 GCF_004010195.1 Chiloscyllium plagiosum
GACCCTAAACACATTTTTAAGGCAGAAATAGATTGGTTTTAGGTCAGTAAAGTGCTGAATAGATCTGCAGATTAGTTGAGAATGCAGATCCAATGCTATAATCAGCTCAGCGTGACCTTATTCATTCAGTATTTATTCATTTGTACTTCTTTGACATAGTGCTAAAAAATTGCACACAACTCATATATGATATCAAATGATAAATAGCAATGTTAAAACTGTAGGTGGATCCAACAATAATTTACATCATCATTTTCATATGTACGTTTTGACTATTATACAGCGCTTTATAAATTCATTCCTCTCGCCTGAGCACACATGTACATAAGGCCAGCTTATCACCTTTTCTCAAAAGATAACCTGAATATCTGAAGCTTCAAATGAGTAAACGCTTTCTGGACAGCATACGAGGTATTTGCATACTTACAAAAAAGACTGACCAAATTTGAAAATATGATTCAAGATGTAAACTGACGAATTCCTGCATAACTGTAGTCCAGCATCCTTACTGAAATGTTCACTACCACTCCCTCCCCCACCCCCATCTCTGCACACAGATAATGAGGGAGCTGTGTTCTGTATCTTACATAGGCCATGCTTTTGTTTTGATGATCAATCTTTTGGAAGCTGTAACATCGTCTAAGTAGTGATGTCCTTATTCTAAGTATCGTATCAATGCTAGAATTAGTGACATGTTCTATTTTTATAAATTGGTTTCTATTTCTCCCTTCTGCCCCATAGATAATTCCTGCATTAATCAGTACTAACTGTTCAAACACAGGAGCCCGTATCATCATACTCTGCTGTGATCTCCCACATGTACTGACTGTATTCCTCTCCCAGCTTTTACCTGAGCCTGAACAAGTTTGTGGACAATCTCAACATTCTAGTTTCAAGTGAATTGAGTTTCTTCCTAATTTTCCTATCTGTCACCAACACTTTCCCCATTTCCCAGCTCTATTGCAGCCTCGATATGTATCCCTGCCTGAGGCACTTTGCTTCTGAAAACTTCATCCATGTCTCAACTATTCTAATAATCGTCTCATTGGCGTCTCACTTCATACTCCCCATGAACCGCAGTTTGTCCTCAACTCTGCTGCTTGTCCATCAACTCACACGGAGGCTAATTCACTTATCACCCCCATAATCGTTGACCTACAGTGGCATCTGGTCTGGTAATATCTCATTTTAAAGTTCTCATTCTTATCAATGTCTCTCTCTGGCATCACATCTCCAATTAGTCTCATTCCGCAAGTCATTTCTCATAGATCCCTCAATTTTTTCCCTTCCAGAAATGTGCTCAAAATTAAAGTGTTTCTCTCTGTTTCCCTCTTTGACCATGATTTGAGCCCCTGTACAGTTGATGGTACTGTGTTATTGCTTGCATTTTCATTCACTTCCCAAAGCGTCACACGTGAAGCTCCCTGTCAGACAGGGATATCAGCAACTTTGACTCATGACTTTCACAATTATTCTCTGTCAATCCATTGAAACTCAATGTTCGTCATCGTCAGCTGATCATACCTGAATCCACATGGGAAAACCCCTTGGAGGTTTGAGAAGAATCAGGCATGAATTACAGACTGTTGGTCTGCAGGTACAATAATTGGTTAGGAAGGCAAATATAATGTTCTCCTTCATTGCTAAAGGGGTTGAGTTTAAA
>NW_025166203.1:0-1663 GCF_004010195.1 Chiloscyllium plagiosum
AAAACCCTTTTTTTAAAAAAGTTGCATTCTCGTTAGCTGTTAACAATGGTGATAGCTAGACAATATGTTGAAGGTGTTAGCCCCCTGTGTTCTCTGTCTATGCCGTGATGCTTAGATTGATTCAAATCTAAAAAGTGAGATAGCTGAGTTTTACATAAAATCATGCAGTTTTTGAGCTCAGAGTTCTACATGAATGCATGCAGTTTTTGAGCAAAGTACAATGTAACTCTGCAAGTACAAATTCACCACACAAAATAGATGTGTGCATGTGGGTCTTTGTCTGTCTCTGTGTGTGTCTGTCTGGGTTGGGGGTTGTGAGTGTGAGAAAGTGTATGTGTGTATGTAGTGAGTGCAGAGTGTCTTAAGTCTGTGAGGGGGTGCATAGGTGAGTGTGGAAGTGTGTGTGTCTGTAAGGGAGTGTGTGGGTGTCTGTGTGTGTGTCTGTGTGCATGTGTGTCCATGTGTATGTGAGAGTGTGTGTGTGTGTGTAGGAGTATCTGTGTGTATATATAGTGCAATGGTGGTCACCTGTAATGTGACATGAACCCAAGGTCCCTGTTGAGGCCCTCCCTATGGGTACCGAACTTAGCTATCAGCCTCTGCTCGGCCACTTTTCTCTGCTGCCTGTCCCGAAGTCCACCTTGGAGGATGGTCACCCGAAGGTCCGAGGCTGAATGTCCTGGATTACTGAAGTGTTCCCCAACTGGGAGGGAACCCTCCTGTCTGTTGATTGTTGTGCGGTGCCCATTCATCTGTTGTCGTACCCTTTGCTCGGTTTCCCAATGTACCATGCCCCCCGGGCATCCTTGCCTGCAACGTATAAGATAGACAACGTTGGCTGAGTCACATGAGTACCTCGGAGAAAGTGAGGACTGCAGATGCTGGAGATCAGAGCTGAAAATGTGTTGCTGGAAAAGCACAGCAGGTCAGGCAGCATCTAAGGAGCAGGAGAATCGACGTTTCTGGCATTAGCTCTTCTTCAGGAAATCAGGCTGTGCTTTTCCAGCAACCTATTTTCACATGAGTACCTGCCATGGTCAAGGTGGGAGGTAATGGTGGCATCTATGTCCACACTCTGACACGTCTTGCAGCATCTACCGTGACAGGGTTGTATGGAGTTGTCTTGAGAGCCGGGCAGCTTGAGGTTTGGCGGTTGTTTAAAGGCAAGTACAGGAGGTGTGGGGAAGGTCTTGGTGAGGTGCTCATCCTCATTGATAATGTGTTGCAGGTCACTGTATTCTAACAGATGAAAGGCTTAACCGACAATCAATTTTTCAATGTATAATTTCAGTTACATCATACTGTAAATTTTTGCTATAAATTCTGTGTTACGATTGAGCCCTCTACTATCACCTGATGAAGGAGCGTCACTCTGAAAGCTAGTGTGCTTCCAATTAAACCTGTTGGACTATAACCTGGTGTTGTGTGATTTTTAACTTTGTACACCCCAGTCCAACACCGGCATCTCCAAATCATGACTACCCCAGTGAATGTTGCACAAGTTGAAATTTCCTACTATTACTACCCTATTATTTTTACACTTTGTTAAAATTTGCCTACATATCTGCTCTTTTATTTCTCTTGGACTATTAGGAGGCCTATGTACACACCCAGCAATGTAATTGCTCCTTTTAGATATTTTGACACAAATGGTTCCATTTGA